>NW_027185612.1:4710472-4817185 GCF_028583685.1 Petaurus breviceps papuanus | reverse complement strand
GGCAGAGGAATACCCATTTTTACCCATTCACACTTTATCACTCCATATTTTATTTAATTCCACATTTACCAACTCATTCATGATTTCTGCCAATAATTCTAGACATGTTTAAACAGATGCATGTAATAGCTTGGAAACAGTTTGAATTTTTACACATAGCAATCATCATTAAGAAACTACTCAGAACACATTTTATCTAACAATGGAGACTTATCATTTGTATGTGATGAAATCCACGAATTAATTAAGGTAATGCATAACATTAAAGCCCTACTCTTGTGCATCATTTTGTCAGGGCCATACTGGTTTCTCAAAGACTATGCCAATGAAAACTAATCAATCTCTGAGAAGTTCTATTAAGCTGGAAAGGTTTGGCCTTGTAATATTGTATGTTGTCTCCCAACCTAGTTAGCTTGGATCAGGTCATTACCAGCGTGGCTGTAGAATGGTGACTTTTTTTGTACCATTAATAGCTCTCAAAAAAATTTCCAAATTGTATAGGGGCTAATGCCTGTGCTGGTAGGAGGAACAGTTCCTACACTGATGAAATCACAGGTCCTTGAGAAAGGGAAAATTGCCATCACTAGCCAGTACAATATAGTGGAAAAAACACTGGTTCTAGACTCAAAAGGCCTAGTTCAGTTTCTATCTATGACACTTACTAATTGTGTGACATTCAGCAAACCCCTTTCTTCCCCAATTCTCAGTTTCCTTATCTATAAAATGAGGGACTTGGACTGGATGGCCACTCAAGTCCCTCCCAAGTCTAAATCTATGATACTATGGTCTCTCTTTGCTACATTATCATGGCAGAGAGGTAACAATAGTCCTCTAGACCATTGCTATAAAACTCTAATATAAACAAGAACTACTAATCAGTATTTAAGTATGGTCTTAAGTGGCCAGACATTGACTTAATTCTAAAATGTAATATTATCTGCGTTTTATTGCATAGGCCCCCATCATCTTGGCCTTGATTACTGCAATAACCTGCTGGTGGTTCTGTCTGCCTCAAATCCTTTCCCACTCCAATCCATTCAGACACTAAACTGATTTTCCTAAAACACACATCTGCTCATCACACACACACACACACCACCCCAATTCAATAAACTCCAGGAGCTTCCTGTTGCCTCCAGGATAAAATACAAAATGCTCTGGCATTTTTAGCATCTTGCACTGGCATTTTACACAATTTTATCTGGCATTCAAAGCCTTTCATAATCTAGCCTACTCCTACGTTTTCGGTCTTCTAATACCTTACTCTTTGATCTAGTAATATTGGCTTCCTGGGTGCTCCACAAGCAACACACTCCATCTCTTGGCATTTTCTTTGGTAGTCCCTCATGTCTGAAACACTTAGCCTTCCTCTGCTCACTTTAATGAACATCTTGACTTCCTTTAAGTCCCTATTAAAATTCTATCTTCTACAGGAACATTTCCCTAACCCCTCTTAATTCCAGTTCTTTCCTTCTTTTGCTTATTTCCTATTTGTCCTGAATATAGCTTGCTTTGTATATAATTGTTTGAGTGTTCTCTCTCCCATTAGATTGTAAACTAATTAAGGGCATTGGTCTCTTTTTATACCCACAGCTCTTAGCACATTACTTGGCAGAATGGTGTTCAGTAGTTTCAGTGTCTGACTCTACATGACCCCATTTAGGGTTTTCTTGGTAAAGCTACTTTAGTAGTTTACTAGTTCTTTTTCCAGCTCATTTTATAGATAAGGAAACTGAAGCAAATTAGGTTAAGTGACTTGCTCGGGGTCATATATATATATATATATATATATATATATATGAAGCCAAAAAGGACATATTACTAAATAATAAAGTTTTGGTACCTGCTACAGGATGAAAATATGAATAGATCCCAAAATAGTCTTGAAAAATTCATGCACAATAAATCTATATCAGTTTCAATAGCAAAAGTAAAAATGTACCCTAAAAATATCATTTATATTGATGACAATGATGCTTTCCTCCAAAGTGCACTTTTTGTATGAGTATGTGACCCAACTGGGTTGGTTGAGTCAAGAAGAGGATTGGCAAACCATATTTATGACCATACTGGAATATCAGTGCTTGGGATGGATGAAGTTTGTAAGTGATCTGAATAAAAAGACTAAAATTTGGGGGAAATCAGAATGTCAGATAAATGATTAACTCCTCAATAATTCATACATTTTGGCAGCTAAGGGACTCAGTATATAGAGAACTGGACCTGGAATCTGTAAGATATGAGTTCAAGTTCTGCCTCAGAGACTCACTATGTGACCCTATACAAATCACATAACTCCTGCCTACTTCTGTTTCCTCACCTATGAAATGGGGACAATAATAGCACCTCCCTCCCAGGATTATTGTGGGTATCAAATGAGATAACAGTCATAAAGTATTTAGCATAGTTCCTGGAACATAATAGATGCTTAATACTTTTCTTCTTTCTTTCTTGATATTGTCCTGACTTATGGGTGGTAAGTCCTTGGATAAGCCACCAACAATCCTGTTTATTATAGACCCTTGAATTTGTTATTCCATAGGCAACCTGGCACTAATCTAGCTTTTCATTTTAGACTTGTTCTCCTCCCTAAACTTCTCCTTCTCTACCTCAGAAGGTAATTTCTGTTTTTCTTCCCCTTAACAACAGTTTACCTACTTCCTAGGGTGTGTTTACACTAATATGAGCAAAACATAGAACTCTGTGTCCCTGGCACATCATTGCTTGGACTTACAGACAATGGATAACAGCATAAGTTCCTCAAATATCCTTTCTAAATTTTTCTCATGCTATAAAATGAAAAGCAATTTAGATAAAAATGTCAAATTCAGCATATGTACTTCATTCCAAAGAATAGCATCATAAAACATACAAAGTAGATTCTGTTCTAACAAAGCCCCTAAGTTGCCTCTAAGTCCCTGGGCTAAGCTATTGATTATCTCTGGCCATTGTTTCCACCTCTGCTGAATAAGGAGAATACTGTTTTCCTGACAAGATTCTTGTGTTGTTTGGGAGAGTTATATGCAAAGCTAAATAATATAATGAATATGAAAGTTTTAAATTCTAATAATAGCTTACATTTCTAGAGTATTTTAAGCTTTATAATGTGTTTTGGTTACAATAGTACTGTAAGTATTATCCTCCTCTTACATAGGGGAGAGAAAGATGGAGAGAGAGGGAGAGGAAGGGAGGGAGGAAAGGAGAGACAGAGAATGAGAATCATAGAAATGACATTACTTGGTCATGGGCACTTAACTAACAATGTTATAGCTGAAACTCAAACCAAGTATTTCTAACTCCAAGTCCTATGTTCTTTCCATTATACCCAACTTCCCTATTAAAGAAATATATAAAGCAGTCAGAGTCAAAATGACAAAATAGGAGGAAGAAGTATAGATAAGCTTTAATTTACTGATCCTTCAAACAAATTTAGAAAATATACCAAGCAAGTCATGATCAAGAAGTTCAAGGAAAAAAAATGTCATGTTAACAATGCTGGTTGGCTAAGGGAGAGAGAAACAGAGGTCTGGAGATGGCATCTAGCCAAGAACAGTTTGAGGAGCGTTCTAGCACAGGAGGAAGTTGTGTACCAAGGCAAGAAGGCTCAAATCCAGCCCAGAAGAGCCTAAAATTGTTCAGGGTATAGAAATGTCTGTACATGGGCCATTTGGTTGCTTACAACCCAGTTCTGCATCACACAAATCCAAGGAAGATCTATGCCTGGGAATGGCATTCCAGGGTGAGAGTTGTGTTGGACCCTAAACTAGGCACTAAGTAAGGAACAAATTTAGAAGCAAGCGGCAGTTGCATGTCTGATGCCAGAAGCAGAGTGAGGCCTCAGCTCTAGTTTCCAGTCTAGTTTGAGGCCTACAGTAGAAATAGCCAGTACAGGAAGCCCAGACCAAAGGGGAACTTGCAGTTCTGTCATGCAGAATCAGATTTGGTTGATAGTGGCCGAGTCTAGAAGTAGTTTACTCAAAATCTAATTGGGGAAGGCCAAAAGGCCTGTTGCTTATGCCCAAATCCAGGTCAGGAACTTATTAAGCTCAGACCAAAATGGTAGAAATCAGACTTTGCCCTGGATCAGACAACTGTGAGAGAACTGAAAAGCTGCAGGTCCCAAGCTCAGGCTACCTGGAAGATTCTGGAATTATACAACACTCAATACCCCCCACTCCCCACCAAGAAAGCATCAGTAAGACCAGCCCACATATTCCCTTCAGAAGTGTACAGAACCATGCCCTGACACAGGATGGAAGAAAGAGTAAACAAAGAACCCACTATAAAAAATGATTATAACAATAGGGATGCTCAAGACCTAAACCCAGAAGAAAGGAATGATTCTAAAACATCTAGAAGCAAAAGCTTGAAGAAAAACATAGTTTGGGCACAAATTCAACCAAAATTCCTTGAAGAGAGGAAGCAATAGTTTTTAAAAATGTTTTTATCAGTAAAAAGAGAGCCTAGAGGGGAAAAAAGTTGGAAAAGAAATGAGAACTGTGGAAGAAAGAGTTGGGAAGGAAATAAACAGATTAACCCAAGAGGTGCAAGACTTTAGGCAAACAACAGTATGCTTTACCTAAGCATTCTTGATAAACTAAAAAAAAAGACTGAAGCTGCATAAAAACTTAGCAGAACACAGTAGTAAAGAGAAAAGATAAACAGGAAAGATTGAATATAAATTGTTTACATTTTAATATGGGAAGGTAATAATGAACATGTCCCCTCAAAACCCCTCAGAATCATCACAGGGAAATGCCTACTTGGAAAGGAGTCACAAAGGAAATCTAGTTAGACAGAGGGCCTGTGAATGGTTCTGTTGTGAGATGATAATCTTAAGAATAGAAATGAAAAGGAAGAAGAAAATACTCTGACAGGAAAAGGAAGAGGAAGGATGAGGGAAATCTTCTCACATAATTGAGGTGTGCAAGTAAAAGTCTATACAGACAAGGAGAAAGAAATGAGAATCACGGGTGACAAGTGAACAGCATTCTGATTTGAAATATACAAAGAAGGAAGAAGTACACAGACTACATATATATATATGTTATATATGAGAAAAAACTGAGTACAGAAATATATTTCCTCAACAGGAAAGGAAGGGGTAAAAGAGAGAAGGGAGAGATGGAGAATAAGAGGGAGAACAGATTTAGAAAGAAATTAGTCCTAAGCAAAATGAACTCCAAGGATATACAAAAATATTCATAATTTCTTTTTATGGTGGTAAGAAATTAGAATAAATTATGCTAAATAAATGTGATAGACTACTACTGTGTTATAAGAAATGAATAGGGGAATCATTTCAGAGAAACCTGGAAAAACTTATATGAACTAATACAGAGTGAAAAGAGCAGAATAAGGAATATCAAGAATGCTTAGGTAAAGCATACTATTGTTTGCCTAAAGTCTTGAATCTCTTGGATTTATACAATAACAATACTATGGTAAAGACAAACAAATTTGAAAGACTCAAAAACTCTCATCAACACAAAGAACAATCATGATTCCAGAGGAGTCAATGATGAATAATGCTACAACCATCTCCCAAAAGCCAGTTCTTAAATTTTCATATGTGTGAGCATTCACACCTTGGAAATACACAAATGCTATAAACTAGGGTTTAATTTATTGTTTTATTGATTGTCTAGGTGTAAGAAAGTGATAGAGGCAATGCTAATAATCAGATTAAATTTATAAATGGGTTGTGCATTTTCAGAGATCCAATTGTTAGATATTTTAAAGGACTTCACTGTGTACTACCTACCTACTAACAGAGAGGTAAGTAATGAACTTAACATACAGTCTGAGGATTTTTTTTTTGGACATAGCCAATTCAGGAATTGGTTTTGCTTGACAACAACTGTTTGTAACAAGGTTTTCTATTCTTTTTTTTGTAAATTGAGGGATGAGTGGGTGAGTGGGTGTGAAAGAGACAAAAAAGTTGATTGTTGTTGATTAAAAAAAATAAAAGTTAATTTTTCTTTAAAAATTAAGTATATAAAGAACCAAAAGGTGGAATTATCGTTATCCTCATTACCACCATTGTTATTGTCAGATTCTTTGGAGTCTGGGACCCACACATTTGATTTTTACATGATTATAGGATCAGAGATCTAGAAATGAAAAGAACCTTGGACATCATCTAGCCAAATCCTCTCTTTTTACAGATGAAGAAATTGAGATCTAGATAGATTAAATTATTTGCCTAAGTTAACACAAGTAATAAGTGGCAGATGCAGGATTTAAACTCAGGTCCTCTGACTCCAGATCTAGTGTCCTCTTCATCGTACTAAGCAATAATTTAATATTTAAGATAGGAAACAAAATGAACCCCAGATCCTTTTAGGCTTTAGCTGGTCCTGTCCATACATGAAAAGTCAGGAACATGACTAGGCATATAGGAAAGAGAAAAATTTTGATCCGAGAGACTGGTTTTGTAGATATACCTTTCCCTTCTCTACTAAATTTCAAAGGAAAATGGAAAGGGTCTTCGGAATTGAAAAACTGGGAGACAATGGAACCCTAGAGCCTTTAGCATCTTAAACACTATATGAAAAAATGATTGGCTATGCCTTAATCCTATAGATTAACATTATGAGGAATATAGACTGCTCACAATAAGTTTGACTGTGATCACCTTCAGAAACCCAATCCAGTAACCAGGAAGTTCAGTCTAAAAAGAGATGAATTAGGTATGTGGGAATATGTGGGAATACCCTACCCCATGTCCTAAACAAGTTTGATTTCTGAGGCAAATAATTCCATATTAGGGGATAGAAGCTTTTCTAGCTAAGATTCTAAAAAGGAAAAAAAAAAAGCCACTCCATAAATGGAGGAAAAAAATCCTTAGAAGGTTATTTTTGTTTTTATTTTGTTTATGTGTTTTTAAGTAGATTTGTTTCTTGTGCTATGACTAAGACAAAGATGTCTTTTTGTCCAGAGAGCTGTAAACAAAAAAATAACTGAACCTCCTCATATAATGAAAAATGATAGCTAAGGACTTTAGCTAAAGAAAGAAGCCAAAAGAAGCCCCACACCCACATGCCCAGTGAGATACTGTCTAATAGCAGTGATAAGAGAGGAGCCATTCATCAGAGCAATATCCAGTAGAGGTCATGTGACCAGTAAAGTAGCATCTACTGGGGCCAGGAAAGACCATCAACAAGCAGGCCTAGAGAGGGCAGTATGATGATTTCATTAGGAGATATGGATAACCTTGTAGTATCAAAGGTATAAATTGTCCCCTCCAATCATGCTACCTAGCCAAAAAGGTTTAGTACATGTGGGTCATTCTATACAGTTGTTTTGATCACACACATTTCCTATGCCTCTTCATGCCTTTTCCCTACAGGTATACACTCTTACCACTAATGAGGTATATATGTGTGGGAGATGATGTCCCAGGTTCATAGGAAAAATGTTTTGTTCTGCTTTTCTTATTATGCCATTTCTTTAAATTCCATTGCCTTGAATTAATTGTGTGGTCTGGATGACTAATAAAGGTAAACACATTAATGAGAACTTCTAAATTATGGTATTAGTAAATGCAGATTCACAGTGTATCTTGAACTTGTGGTAATCATTACCTCATTATTATAATTCTCTTTGAAAAAGTTGCTAGGCAAACGTTACCCATGATTTTGAAATTACAGCAGTTTGTCTTAAATTTTACATGGAAACAAACGGGCCAGTTTCCCTTTACTTGGGCTAAAATGGGGCATAATTTCAAATCAGAATGATTTATTAGAATCTTACTTTCCAGTTCCTTCTTAACAATAGGGATCTCTATATCTATGAGTAGTCACTTCATAACAGGATTTTAAGAACTACTGAAAAGATTCTCCTGCTCAAAAATACATCATCCTCGGATCATAGCTGATGCCTAAAATTCCACATTACTGAACCGTCTAATTGGGTCAAACAATGTCCATCTGGTCCAACCTCCTCATTTAAAGGACCAAGAAAGTTAAGTCTCAGAGAGATATTTAGCAAGTAGTAGAGATAAGATTCAAGTCCAGGTCCTCAGCAAGGCTCCATGCCCAGCTGTCTGTTGGCTAGACCTTTCTGGCTCCTTGTGTCTTTTTTTTAATACAAATTCTCCTTAGAGGAGGAACAGATTGAGTCCAGAAAACTTATAATGTTGATGAATTTATCAGCTCCATTTTTCCTCCATGTAAAAGAGAAAAAAGAAGGTGGGAAAGCATTAGAACACTAATAACCAAGTGGGCAAAAGGGAAAGGGGCAAAAAGGAGGGAAGAAACCATTACAGAAAAAACCAGGGGCATTAAATATGAACTACACCACCTTCAAACTTTTACCCAAGGCTGGTCTTCTCCAAAAAATTAAATCAAGCATGACCATGGTGATTTCCCAAGCATTAAAAATATTTTTAATTTTTTTAATCTTTAATTTTAACAATTAATCTATATCAGATGGGGGAGGGGACTGAAGAGGGATACATAAAGAAATATTCCATTTGTCCCAGTTAATAGTAAGATAGCAAGAAATGAAGGAAGAGCACAATGAAACTTAAAGAAGGAATAAATGGAACAGTAAAGGATAGTTGGGGGCTATTAAAGGCAGTGGAGCATTCACTTCAAACTGAAGGGGATTGATGGCCCTGCTTGTGGTAGGTCATGGTGTGCATTAAGAAGAGGTTACACAAGCAAAGAGGAACAAAGAAGAAGAGGATAACTGAGAGGCTCTCTTGAGACTAGCTCAGGATGAAAGGAAATCAAGACTAGGGATGAATATAAAGGGAAAAAAACAACCTATTCAAAAAGGTACAAAAACCAGCTTTTGTTAAAGCTATCCAAAGGAAGATGAAAAAGGAAATTAACTGGGACCAAAAGCAGCCCATTCAAGGGAAATGTTATCTTACTAACCAGAGCCTAAACTATAATATCTTTGAGGTCAGGAACAATGTCACATTTCTTTGAACCCCTCCTCCTGTCTATTTAAAACTTTTGGGCCTAGCCCAGGGTCTTAGACATTGAAAAAATTGTGAAATCAATTCAATTCAGCAACCATTACTGAGTACCCACTATGCACAGTGGACTCTGATAAGTGCTGGTGATACAAAGACAAAACATGAAATCTTCCCTGTCCCCCAGGGCTCACATGTTCTACTAGGGGGGGGGGGGGGGAGGGGAGTTTATGGACAAGGAAAATATGACATAATAGAAGGATGTCTAGAGCACTGACACCTAGGGGAAATCAGGCTCTTTACAGAGGAGATTAGAGTGTTTTTAATAAATTGGGTCTACCAACTCAGCCACAGCTTCTTCGAGATCCATGTTTTATTTCATGTCTATGTGTCAAAAACAAATGTTTTCATGGATAAAGAAAAGTAATTTCTCCTTCCCATCCTCCGCAATAACAGAAGGTATGCTGATACTCTAAAGGGATTTAAATGAGTTTTATATCAGTTTGGTACTGCCTAATATGTCTATCAATGATTTGATAAATATGTAGATGGAATTCTTATCATATTTGCAGATGACACAAAACTGGGGAAAGACAGAGTCAGGATCAAGACACATGATTCAGAGAAACATGAGAAGATGCATATGAACTGATGCAAGATGAAAAATGGGCAGAAGAACAATAGTAATATGAAGAAAAGCAACTTTGGAATATCTTGGAAATATAATGAAAGCAGCAAACAGTGACTTCAGAAGACTAATAATGATGCACAGTCCCCATCTCTTGAGAGAGAGTAAATGGACTCAAGACAAACAATGAAATATATTTTCTCAAATATGGGCAATGTAGTGACTGATGTTGCTATAATATACATATTTGTTTCAAGGTCATGTATCTATTCAGGAAAGGGAGAAAAAGAATAGAAATTATCTGCTTGACCCTGGAGTTAAGAACTAGGAGTAAAGGTTAGAAATTTAAGTGTTAAGCTGAGACTGATGTAAAGAAGAACTTTTAGCAATCACAGCTATCCAAAAGTAGAATTGGTTAACAGTGGGTTACCCTTCACTGGAGTTCTTGAAGCAAAGACTAGATCACTAATTTATGAGGGAATATAATAAATGGGATTCTTTTCAAACATGGGTTAGACTAAAAGACCTATACAGTGCCTTCCTACACTGAGATTCTGTCTTCCTCTTTTTCTGAATAGAAACATATTCCAACAAATTAATTCTGCCTAGCAAAGTTTCAGGTGACCCAATTAGCCACTTCCTAATACAAGCTGATAAAAAGAAAGACAATGAATGTAAAAACAAAGCAGGTAAATTATTGTGAATGGAATCTCACTAGTCTGATAATGAATTTCCTGTTCTAAACTGTAACTGCATTGAACTGGCTCTAGGGGACTTTAAAAAGTTCATTTTCCAGGACTTAAATGCTTGAAATAATTATAAATGTATGAAAGCATAGTCTTCCTTCTTCATTTCCTCCTCTAATTTTCACAGAATGTATCCAAGCTAGAAGCCTTCAGACAGGGAGGTTTAAGGCATACCAGATGCCCTCTCCCTAAACTATCTACTGCATTGACCTATTGTAGTACTAGAAATATCATCTATTCACATTACTCCTTGAAGGCCCCCTTCCCAAGCTTTGTATGTTAAGTAAATTGAGATATTTTCTGCTAATCCATGGCTGAGAGGATTATTCTAATTAATATTATTCTAATTAACCCATTACCCACCACCTCCATTAAGCAAAGCCATGAAAGAATGAGATATAAAGTTTTGATGGGGACAAGGTTCAGAGTTCAGGAGCGTTCTGGATCCTGAGCCCTGTCTTTATGGTAGGATATCAAAGTAAGAGGCCTGAGCAGCCAGGTACCAGAGTGAGAATACTAGATACTTTGGGAGACAGGATGAGAGAGTGAACCCAAAGAGACAAATGAAGCACTGTGTAAAGAATAATCGCTTTAGACTAAAAATTCCTGGACTTTAATCATGAATCTATCACTTACTCTGTAATCCAAGATCCTTGACCTCTCTCTGTTTCACTTTTTAAATAAAAAATATAGGAACAAAAATAACCTCAATGAGGTGCATTATGGTGTGGTATATAAAGAAATAACCTTGCAGCCAAGAAGATTTGGGTCCAATTCCTGCCTCAGACACCAGATACAGGCTATGTGATCCTAGGCAAGGAACTTTACGGCTTAGTACCCCAAGTAACTTTCTAAGCATATAAGTTAAGGTGTAAGTAGTAGAGTTTCCTTATGAAGAGAGTTCCTTGTACCATTGAGGCCAAAGGTCTGATTTTTAAAAAATACTTTCACAAGATTGCTGTGAGGATTAAATGATAGTGTGCATACGTGGCATTCACTTGAAGTATGAGTATTTGGATTTCACTTGCTAGTACTGTTACATTAGCAAAGTCAATCAAGGGGTTTGAATTATCTCAAAGAAAAATATCTAGATTAGTTAATAGATAGTACTCTACTAGAACTTTCTTCCTACATTGGGCTAGTCTATCTTTTCCAGGCTATAATCTTCATAACCCTTGACCACCAGAAAATGCTTAAAGCCTCAGAAAGTCTTAGCCTAAGGCTGCTTTTCTTGCTCCCAAATTGTCATATTAACATGAGATAGGTTTCTCTTTGTTCCAAGTTCTAACTTAGAAGCTGAAATATTAACATTTAAAAACAGTACCTTCTAAAAGCATCTTGGTTCTACCCGCCCCCCACCAATAATTTAGTATCTCATTTCACTTCCCACTGTAACCACAGATTTAGACATACCACATAAAGGTTAACTGCAGATTTAATGTACATTAAAAAAAGGAAAATAGACAGAACTCTTCTAATCCTGTTTCAATAGACATATCTATCTCTTTTATCCATTCCTTCTCTCTCTTCCCTTCAAGATCTTCCATGTAGATAGGGAAAACCTCCAAGCTCCCTTAAAAACAGAGAAAGGAAATGAGATTCTGTTCCCTATCCTAGGAAGAACAAAATCAAAGAAAGTAAAGCTACTTTCTAGCCCCCTGGAACTGTAACTAGGATTCATAACAGTCTGTAGATCTCCATGCACTCAAGTTCAAATGAGTATATGTCTCATACTGTTTCCACTTACTCCAGCATCCCCTACCTATTAGATGGTTCTCAGTCATGGCTGTTTCTGTCACTGCAACTTGTCTCTTGACTCCCAAAAGTTCCAATACTAGAGAAGAGATCATTGTCTATTTCATCCTGCCTTTTGACAAAGGAATCAGCGTGGTCACAAGGGGAAATCCCATTCCTGGTAACAGGATCTAGAAACCTGAAGCATATAAAACTCTCTGTGACTCCTTCCTGAACCCAAGCTGAATTTACAAAGATAAGGAAATGAAGCAAAATTCTTCCAGGGTACATATATAAAGGGCTTTGTAACCCAAAGGGTTTTATATGTGGCATCTGTGAGGGACACAAAAAGGATGAAAAGGGCACCAAAGATAAAGTTAAACACTTCAAAAAACTGCCAAAAGACCAAATTTGCTCACAGGTACTATACTATCCCATGAATAAAATTCCAATAGCTATAGATAGAGGCAGTCAATCCAAAACCTTGCTGGCCTCTAAGCATGTATGTGGTTAATGAACATGTGGAAGGACAACTTCCATTTCTAGAGAATATTAAATTTATGAAGAGTTCATCCCACAACCACCCTCAGAACAGGTTGATAAAAGTATAATTATTTTAAAGCAGACTCACTGAGATGAGGTAACTCAATCATGGCTTCAGAGATAGAAAACTTCAGGGCTGGGACTACAATTCTGATTTCTCAATTTCAAACTTACTCTTTTTTCAATTATACCAGGGTTAAGAATAACCATGCTAAGGCGAGATCATAACTGATTAATTAGAAATAACGATGCAGGTGAACTAGGGAACATTTTTCTACCCTTTCCCTCCTTTTTCAACTAATAGCAAGCATTTATATAGCTCTTTGAGGTTTGCATAGTGCTTTATAGAGCATATCTCCTTTGATCCTTCCAATAACTCTGGGAAATAGGTACTATTATTCTCCCCATTTTATAGATGAGTAAGCATAGGTTGTAAGTTGCCTAAGATAATGTAAGTTTGTCTTATAACCTTAGGCAAATCATTCAACAAGAATCCTCGGTTACCCCCATCTGTAAAAATAGACAATAATATTTGAACTACCAACCTCATAGCATTGTTGCAAGATAGGCATTTTGCTAATCTCAGAGGGCTTATATATAAAATTGAATATACATTTTAACTATGTGTGAGATTTTGAGTTATTTGGGGGGAGGGGTTTCCCTCTCCTCTAAAAACCAATAGAAATAAAGAATTTGTGTGAGCCAGCTCCTGAACTTTAAACAACAGCAGCTACTCAATGTCTGCACTGAACTGTCAGAGCATTTGAACTGATCCTTACATCATACCACAAGTGAGGTAGTGAGGATGAAGTAACTGCTGGGTTGAAAATGACCAAATAAATTAGGATCTCAATGGGGATCTCAAACTGGACTCACTGAACATGAATAATGACCCTGAATACAGACTGGTCTTTTTCATGCATCTTGGACCTACTGAAGTCTATAGTCTCTTTTCCCTTTCATTCCAACCACATTCCCCATGACCTCACCTTTTCTTCTCAACCCCCTTTCTCTGTTTATGTGAGCCAAGTAACTAGCAGCTGCTTAATAAACCTGTGCTTTTCGTGGTAGTAATTTGTTCACCAGGCTCTCACTACCAAGTGGCCCTTCTCCTTTGGCATTTCCTATACAGACATTAGCAGCCAGAGGAGGAAGCTAATTTCTCTAGTATCCTAACTTGATTTCATCAGCTAGATCAAGTCAACAAGTATTGAGGGCAACTATGCAGTCAGCCCTATGCAAAATGCTAGGGGGTAAAAGAGAAATCAATGGCATAGTTCTTGCTATCCAGTTACTATTGCTCAGAAGGGAGGGATAATGGATACATTATTTTTAAAGGTGATGTTTCACCATAGTATAGTGGACAGAACACTGCTGTAGGAAACAAAAGATCTGGATTTAAGTTCTAGCTCTGCCTCTTAATAGTTATGTAACCTCTCCGAGCCTCAGATTCCTCAACCAGAAAATAAAAATAACCTCACCCATCCTTCTTAATTCAAAAGGTTGTTAAGAGGATCAAATGAAATTATGCATATGAAAACATTCCATATAGGAAAAATCACTGTATAAATAAATGTATTGTTACTAGAAAATGCAAGCTCCTTGAAAATAGGTAATATTTTTGCTATTTCTTTGTATCCCCAGCACTTAGTAAAGTGCCTGGAACATATTAAGCTTTATATAAATATGTGCAAATAAATATAAGATCAAGGAAAATAAATTGGTATATTTCCATGTAAACTTTAATTTTTCTTTTCCTAAGGATTTTGAGTTTCCGTTATGCATCCTTCCCAAGGCAAGGCAATGAGGGAAAGTGCCTTATCCTTCAAACTGGCTTGACCTTAAATTTTTCCTCATCTGCTTATCACTCAGCAACCAGCAACTCTCTCTCAAATATAGGCTATCTATTTACCTTGCCTAGGCCATTCTAGCTTATCAGAGGAAAGGTCCTAGCTTGTCACTTGCAACTTCCTTGCTCTTAGCATGTCTCTTGGCTTTTTCTACTTGTGGTTAACTGTGGAGCCAATGAAAGTACAAAAAGTCTGCTTGATTATATTCATCCAGTAAAGATATATGTAGTGGTCCCTTTGAATTCTCCCCACTCCCACACTGACTAGCAGAAAAACTTATTTACCTAGAACTAGCAATAATTTAATTTGTATAAACTATTTGTTTTCTTCCCTGAAAGCCTGTTTTCCACTATCAATAGCTTGAGAAGGTAGCTTAGGGTAACCAAGGAGATTTTGTTTTAGAAATTAGGGAACCAGGACAAAAGGAAAAAAAAACTTAAATATGTCTTAACAGAGATTTTAGCTGGTTTTATTGTAATCTATTCATTCTTCAATATTTACCTCAGCACTGATAACTCCTTCCAACACTGATGTCTTCTTTTTCAGGCAGGTATTTGCTGTCACCAGCATACCTTTTTTCCTTGCTTACGGCTTCTGGTTTTTTTTTTTCATTTCATCTAATTACTTCAAGTATGAAAGCATTTTCTCCCTAATAAGGTTGTAAACTTTTGAGGGAAGGGACTATCCTATGCCCAGCATATCTCTGGCAGGACCTAACATTAGTCTGTTAGAATAATAAAACTTCAGAGTTGGAAGAAAATTTATCAAGTAACTCATTCAACCAACATGGGGCAGGGGGGAAGAGAAGGGGAAATCACCATTCTAACATACTCAGCAAGTGATCATCCAGCTTTTACTTACAGATCTCTAACAAGGGGGAATGCACTACCTCCCCAGGCAGCCTGTTCCACTTTCAGATGGCTCTTATCATTTGGAAGTTTTTTCTAAAATCAAGTTGAAATAACTAGCCTCCTTACAACATCTACCCTTTGGTTCCTGCTTCTTCCTCCTGGTGCTAAACAGAGTAAGAAACATGTGAGCTTTTAAAATACATGAAAAGAGCTACTCTTTCTCCCTAGAGTCTTCTAATCTCTGGGCTAAATGTCCTCAGTTCCTTCATTTAATCTGCATATGTCATGGACATATGGACAATCAACATTCTTTGCCAACATGGTTGCCCTGCACCATGTACTAGTCAGTTTATCTGTGTCCTTCCTCAAAACTCAATGCATGATGGCAAAGAACTAGAAATTGAGGGAATTCTCATCAACTGGGGAATGGCTGAATAAACAATGGCATATGATTTTGATGGAATACCAATTTGCTGTAAGAAAAGATGAGCAAGTTGATTTTTGAAAAACTTGCATGAAATGTGAAACAAGAAGAATCAAGAGAACATTGCATATAGTAACAGCAATATTGTTAGAAGAGTAACTGTGAATGACTAAGTTATTTCAGGATTATGATCATTCAAATCAACTACAAAGGACTCGTGAAAGAAAATGCTAACCACCTCCAGAGAAAGAACTGATATGTGAACATATGTATTGTATAATTCCACGTTATATAACTATATCAAATGTTGGTCTTCTATAATGTGGGGTTGGGAGAAAACTTGGAATTCAAAAAGTAACCAAAAAATCAAAATAGAAAAGAAAATTGTGGCAAGTGCAAAAACAAACAAATAGAAACATTCAATAAAGTACTCCAGATGTTTTATGACCAGGGCAGGGTATAGCAGCACTATCACCCTCTTACTGCCAGAAGCAATACTTCTTTCAATGACACCAAAGTTCACCGCAGCTTTTTTGGCCCCAATATCATCTTGGTGATTCATATGAACTCACAGTTCACCCTAACTAATGGATCTTTTTTAGATTAAATTCTCTCTATTACTTCTGCTTCTTCCACTTGTAAAATCATTTTTAAATACAAGTATCAGACTTTACATTTATCTCTTTTCAAATTCACCTTTTTTAGATTAAACCCAATTCTCAGACTTAACAAGGTCTTTTTTAATCCTAGCATTCAGTATGTATTCTTCCATGTTATGTATTCTTTTATTTATTTGTTTGTTTGTTTATATTTATTCTATTATATATTCCAGTTATATATTCTTCACAATTTTTGTCATTACCAAATTTGATACTCATTCCATTTATGCCATTATCTAACTCATTAGTAGTAAACATTAAATAATACAAGACTAAGCAAAGCTTCCTGGGGTACTCCATTGGAAACCGTCTAGGTTGACACTGAACCATGTGTCTAATTCAAATCATTCAACCAGGTCTAAATCTGATTGTATTGTCATTGTAGTCTATACCTCTCCATCTTTTTTTCACAAGAACAGCATAGCTTATTAAACACATTGCTAAAATTTAGTGGAACTGTATCTCTAGCACTTCCGTTTTATCTGATTAGTAATCCATTTTTTAAAAATAAAACAAAATAAGGGAAATAAGATTGGAAAAATAGGTTAGAGTTAGACTGAAGAGTGCCTTAAATAGCAGTTTGAGGAGTTTGTATATTATTCAAGAGAAAACAGTAGCACTGCAAGTTTCTGAGAGAGGAATGAGATGACCAGACCTGTCCCTTAGTCATCTGTATGGAGGATCTATTCTCCATGGGACTGATTAGAATCAGGAGACCAATTAGTAAGCTATCATCATCATCTAGAAGAAAAGTGATGAAGAGATGAAATAAGGTAGTGGTCATGGGATAAGTGAAGGCAGGGCAGATGTGATAGGTATCAGGGAGGTAGAACTGACAACACTGGACAATTGATTGGATATGAAAGTTAGGAAAGGGGGAAAAGTCTAAGATTACTCCAAGGTTATGAATCAAAATTACTGGGAGGACAGTGGTGGCATCAACCAAAATTGTGAAATTTGGGGAAGGGATATGTTTTAGTGGAGAAGTTAAATTAGGTCCATTTTGTATATACTGATTTCCAGATGCCTATAGGATGTCCAAATGTGGATGACCAGGAGGCAGTTGAAGATGCAGAACTGGCATTCGAGAGAAATATTAGAGTAACATATAGCAACTTTAGATTTTTGTGCATGGCAAATGAATTAGATAATATCTGAGATTTTTTTCAACTCTAATAGTCTTTGTTTCTGATCCTAACGCAAAGGCTTCAGGCACTAGACTATAAAGAGTTCTTAAAAAGTAACATTTCTGTACTCTTCTATCTCATATCTCTTTCAACTTCTCCCAAAATACCTTTTTTTAACAAATAGGAAAATTTGTATTATAATTGACATAAGTGTTAGAGGGGCTTTTTATTTCCTTTTTTTCAGACACCTAACAGGCCAATACAATTCCAGGAAGGTGATTTCTTCCCTAACCTAGACAAGATTTGTCTCAGCAAAGTTGTTGTTTGTAACTCAAACAGTAACAGAATTAGAAAAACTTTTAGAAAAACTTTGACATCTGTCCTCAACAAGATTGCACAGTAAATTCATGGCTAGATGACTTTTGAGAACGGAGTACAATGTCCCAGTCTTGGAATTCATATGATAAATTGTAGCATTAATAAGATCAACTCACTTAATGAGCATCCAGAGGGAGAGCCAAGCTTTTGAGCATACCAAATTTGTTAACAATAAGCAAGATTCATTCTTATAGTTCCTATGTCTATATACCCCCTTTGCAGTAAAGGATTACAGTAGATTTCTAGTTCAAAAATCAAGGAAGCTGGAACATTAGCCTTTTAATGCTTACTATTGATAATAGCACATGGTGGCATAATCCAAGATGTCTGTATCAGGTGAATTTGACTTCTGGCATCACACACTAAATACCTTCTCCTAGGTTCAATTTACTTTCTGAGGATATGGAAGGCTGACTAGGAAGGTCACCCAAAATGGCAAAAATAGTACAGGCTTATTTCAATGCCCCCCCCTTTCTCCACTGGTCTTTGCCATTTCAAACTTTCCATTCACCATCTAGTTCCACTTTCCAGTGTCCCATACCTTGACCCTATTGTACAAGTCTCTCTGGTGAAAGAAGTTCTATTTGGAGTATAAAGGATCAATAGGTTACCATTTTCAGAGCTATTTGCATTTTATAAGACCACATAAGGAGGACAATGCTTAAACCAAGCAAATTAATTACTAATTATGAAATTTTAGACATCAATGGGAGAGAAATGAGTAAGTGAAGACTTTTCAGGGTCTTCTTTTATCACACCAGGTGGTATGACTGATTACAGTCCACCTACTGGTAAGGCCAGACCTCTTTTTCCCAATAAACCAACTGTGTATTTCCTGAGTGCCTACTAGGCGCTGTCACTAGTTTCACAACATTTCCTCTTGTGGGAAACAGCTTCCCACGCATATTTTATTTTACCATCTGTCTCATTCCTAATGAAGAGCCCCCTTCATCAATGGAAAGCAAATGTTTGCTGAAAATGTCAAGACTACTTCTGAGAATAGCCATAGAGCTGCAGTGGGGCAATGGCTCCAAGCACTACCAGAATCAACTCAACTTCAGACTCACTTTTTTCCATCCTTTTTCAAATATTCATTTCATCTTAGATCCCATTGACAAGTATTTTTATTCAAATTTTAAAAAGATAATTAGAGAAGGAAAAATAACATGTAAGAAGAAACAAGAGACTGTAAATCATTGTATTTGTGAGATTTCTCTTTTACCATGACTATATAAATATAACTATACTGACCTTAATATAGCAGTACTCATATTCCTTGTCCTTCTCATTCTTTTTGATCTAATTTATTGTATAAACAATATGGATATGCTGGCTTTCTATACTCCATATATAATACGCGTTATTGCTTTCAATTGAATTCATCATATGTATATTGCTCTTTTGGTTCTGCTTTCTTTATAGCAATTCATACAAATCTTCCATGTGCTTTTCTGAATTTTTCTAATTTCTCAGTGCCCAATAATAATATACTATAGCATATTATTGTGTTCATATACCATCATTTACTCAGTCATTCCCCATTTGGTGGACATCTATATTATTTCCAGATTTTTTTGTTTTTACAAACAATGTTGCTTTAAATATTTTTTGTACAGATAGGTCTTTTTCCTATTAATAACCTTCTTAAGGTATAGTCCCAGTAGGGGGACCACAAGGTCAAAGGGTATTCAAGATTTTGTAATGCTTACTATATAATTTCACATTGATGTAAGGAAAAGATTGGTTCAATTCACAACTTCACAAGTAGAAAATATAAGTCCTATTTTACTACAACCACACCAGCAATGAATTTTGTCTTATTTTTTGCCTATTTGATGGCAGTTAGAATCTCAAACTTGTTTGAATTTTTATTTCTCTGTTAGATATTTTGAACATTCTCTTTATGATATACAAGTTGCTTGAATATACTGTATCTCTGGATAGCTATGCACAAAAAAAGTGTAAGACTTTTGTGACTAAGACCACTACCAAAATTCAAGTCAGTTATTCTTCCTCCCTGCCCCATTGTCATTTGCCCAAGTCTGGGTATTCCATAATTTCATACTTACAAACTCAGAATGTGGCTCCTTTTCTCTGAATTTTTCATAGATGTAAACATGATCTAGTAGAGTTGATCTCCAATATTACACCTGCCAGGGGATGAGAGTATTTAACTTATGATCAATCAACCAGTCAGTAAACAACCATTTACTTATTAAGCATTTACCAAGTGCTAAGCACTAAACTAAATGTTGGAGAAACAAGGAAAGCAGTGGAATAGTACCTGCCATTAAGGAGCTTAAATTCGGATGAGAGAGATGACATGCATGCCCATACATTTATAAAGAATGTATACAAAGTAAATACAACCTAGTTTTTGGAGGGAGTACCCTAATAGCTATGGAAATCAAGAAAGATTTCATGTAGAAAATGGTGCTTGAGTGGAATCATGGAGGCAACCACGTATCCCAAAAAGTGGAAGTAAGGAGGGAGTGTATTCCAAGCAGGGAAGACAGTCACTTCAAAAACACAGAAGGAGGAAATAGAGCACATGTGCTGAACAGCTAGCCAGCTCCCCAGTAATAGAACTGCTTTTCTCTTTTTTTTCCAGCCACATACAGAACAATCTCCAGATTAAGATGAGAAATAAAGAGGGCCTATGAATGGTCTGTGACCTTTTACTCCAAACCTTGAATATGGTGCTACCAGATACCTTTCACTTTGTTCTTTAGGAGAGAGGGAGAGAGAGGAAATGAGGAATGTGTGAACATGGAAAGAAAAATGCTGAACAGCAGGCAAAAGGACAGAGGGTGATAGCATAAGGAGAGGGAACAATAAAGGGGAGAATGAGAAATAGAGAAATGGAGAAGAAGAGTCAATGAAATGAAAGGATAGAAATGATAAAATGGCAGTAAGAAAGAGGAGAGGAAAAGGATATATGATGGGAAATGGAACAGAAAGGGACAAAATTGAAGAGAGGATGGAAGAATGGAGAAAGAGAGATCAGTCTCTCTTACTATTCAGAGTGCAAGAGGAGCAGCATGAATTACTAAAGCACTGCTTCTTCCAACAAAGGACCCTCAAGCATATCTCAAGTTATCAAATATGTCACTGGAGGAAAAGTACCAGACTAGGATTCAAAGACGCTGGGTTCTAATTATGACTATGACTCAGAGATCCTCCTTTTTCTGCATTCAAACACAGTAGTTATTCATCTCCATGATATTTTGCAAATCACACATCTCTCTAGGTCTCAGTTCCAAAATCTGTAAAATGGGGGAGTTAAATTAGATGACCTTTAATAGCTCTAGTATCCAAGATTCTGTGACAGTTGCAGTTCAAGATGTGATCCTAGACAAGTCATTTCATCTCTTTGATCGCCAATTTCGTAAGCCATGAAACAACTTCCCAATCCATCTCACAGGATTGCCATGAGGATCAAAAGAGAATGTGTGAGGATTTTGAGAATTGTAAGCCATTATACAAATTCATGGTAGTATTAAACATTGAATCCATTCTACATGAAACATTCTATTTTTATCCACAGTCTTCAATATAAAAGATACTGCAAACAAGACATAAAGTCCAATTAAGCCTCCTTTTCCTAAGTCTTATCAAACAATATTCCACACATGCACTTAGGGGGAAATTTTTTTTCCTTCCTCAACTATTTAAAAAAAATATGTGTAATGGGTGTTATCTGGGAGTCATCTGGGACAATTTCCTAGGAATTTTTGTTTCAAAGGTTTAGAGCTAGAAAGGATCTTAAAAGTCATTTCATCCAAATACTCTCATTTTAAAAGTCAGGAAACTTAGATGAAACTTAGGAAAAAAAATCAGAAACTAAAAACTTATTTGAAGTGACTTGCCCAAGGTAATGCAGATATTAAATGACAAAACTGGAATTTGAACCAGATCTCTGATAACACACTTTTTTGACCTATCATGCTTTTTACTGTGCCAAACTAAATTCTTCACATGGGAACCAGTCTCACTTGCTTTGAACTTGAAAGAGGAGGATCTCTGTATCATAGCAATGTCCCAACAATCTTAGGCCGAGTCCAATATGTGATAGAAAGAGTTACCTGTGACATTTTATCATTGTTACACAACAGTGACTCCACAGGCAATCATACAAAGGAGCTGTAGAAAACTGACTTCCATTCAGATGAAAAGTTATTAGCTGCAGAACAAAAAGAACTGGGGCAAGGAAAAGCAAATGGCCAGGAGAAAGTAGGACTATGGTTCAGAAAGCCCTCTCTTGCCTTTTTTATTTAAAATGATTTCCCTTAGTCACTGGTAAGGTCAGACACTAGAAATAATAATGCTCAGACTTACGAGCCTAGACAAGGGAAAATGCCAAATCAAGATTTAGGTACAGGTCATTTGGTGGCATCTAGATCTGTTAAGGCCCCAAATTGACAATAGAATGTCAAATATAATACTGAATTGCCTATTATTAATATTCTTTTGTAATGTTATTGAATTGGAAGATAACTATTGAATGAAACAAAAAAAAAAAGTCCCCACCAATTTAGCTTATATGTTGGCTATTTTAGGAACATTTAGATTATCTACTTAGAAATTATGTTCATATGTGGAGAGAAACAGAGAGGTTATGTAAAATATGTACGTACACACACACACACACGGTTATTATAGTAAAAATCATTGTTCCTTGTCAGGAATTTGGCAATTCTTTTCACTTTAGGACTTAGATCACTTTGTTGTAATTTATTACCCCAGACCTTCAGAAAATATCACAAAAGCTATTCTGCTGTTTGCTCTTACTTTATAGGTTTAAATTTAGCAAGAATTTTTGAGTCTATTTATTTCCTTTTGGGTGCTTTGCCTGCCTTTGGGGTAAGTGGCAAACATGTGGTGTCTGTGGTTTAAACAGATAGGGGCCCCTTAAGCATGATTAGTTAAGTCTAAAAAAAATAGTACCCCTTTTAACCCAATCTTTATTTGTCTCTAAAAGTAGAATCCTGTATTAAATTGTTAGTTATAAGAATTAAAATATGCCATACTGAAAAATGCAATTGTAAAAAAAAGATATAAATACAAATGCTTAGGCAGAGTCAAGAACCCTTTTAACTAATCCTGAACTGTTAACAAACACCTGTTTAATTGAGCCTTGCTTTGGAGGTCAATTTGTTGTCTAATCTTAACTGAACCCTCGCAGCTGCAAGACAAGTATTTTATTCCTCTCTGATCTGTTTGCTAATCCAGTTTTAGCAGATGAAAATAAAATTGAGACTGTTCTCTAAGAGCTCCTTTTCCCTCCCTCTTTCTCATTTCAAGCATCTTCTCTCACTATCTCCTGCTTCACTCTGACTTCTTGATGAAGAAACAGGCCTACTCCTTGCCAAGGTTAGCCCATCTACATGCATCCAATAGACTGCTCGAGCAAAATGCCCCTGCTATTCTCCTCACTATTTCTCTAATTTATCCCTTCCTACTGGTCCCTTCCATGCTACCTACAAACACATCCATGCCCCCAGGCCATCCTTAAGAAATTCTCATTTGACTTGTTATCCCTGCTAGTTATTACCCAATATCTCTTCTCACCTTTGGGGAGACACTTAAGAAAGTCATCTATCCTTGGTAATTGATTTCCTCCCTCCCGCTCTCTTTTATACTCTGTAATCTGGCTTTTGACCTCATCATTCAACTGAAATCACCACGTACAATGTTACCAAAGATCTCTTAATTGCCAAATCCAACTTTTTCTCAGTCCTAATGCTTCTTAATCTCTCTGCAGCCTCTGGCACCATTGATGACTTCCTCTTATATGCTCTTTCCTCTCTAAGTTTTTGTAATGATCTTCTCTCTTAGATCTCTTCCTACTTATTCACCTGTTCCTTCTCAGTCTCCTTTGTGGGCTCTTCACCTTAGCCACATCACCTAACTACCTCAATTCTCCAAGATTTAATCCTCTTGTCTTAAACTCATCATGGGTTAGACTCTCCTGAACTACAGTTACAAGTGTCTAACTATAACAATTTAAATTAAAATTAGGTCCAATTTAACAAGCATTAATTAAGGGTCTACTATGTTCCAAGAGCACAGTAACACCAACCAAAAAGTCTCTACCTTCAAGAGCTTATATTCTCCTGGAATTAAAGAAATCTGGAAAGACTTCTGAAATAATGCGAAATAAAATAAGAAAAATTCTAGAATGGAGAACACACTCATTATGACCATACAAAAAGAAGGGCAAATAAAAATATACAAAGAATTCTGATGAAGACCTAGAGCAAGGGTTCTTAACCTGGTGTCTGTGAACTTTATACATACATACACACACACACACACACACACACACACACACAGAGAGAGAGAGAGAGAGAAATACACACATACAGGGGCAGCTAGGTGGCTCAGTGAATAGAGCACCAGCCCTGGAGTCAGGAGGACCTGAGTTCAAATGTGGCCTCAGACACTTAACATAAAAACTAGCCATGTGATC
This sequence comes from Petaurus breviceps papuanus, assembly GCF_028583685.1. NCBI lineage: Eukaryota > Metazoa > Chordata > Mammalia > Diprotodontia > Petauridae > Petaurus > Petaurus breviceps. The sequence continues at coordinate 4,792,847 of NW_027185612.1, read as the reverse complement.
TTGGGCAAGTCACTTAACTGCAATTGCCCTCCAAAACGCAAAAAAAAAAAAAGAAGAAATACATACATACACATATATACACATATGTGAATGTGTGTATGTATTTTATATATATATATATTCCATAAAATTGGTTTCCTTTGTAATCCTATGTATTTTATTTTATGCATTTAAAGACAGTATCCAGAGAAGGGGTCCATGGGCTTCACCAAATTCCAAAGGGATTAAGACCCTTCTCCCCCATTTTGCAGATGAGAACACTGAGGCTAGAGAGGAAGTGACTCAGTGTTATATAGCTAATTGATACTAGAGCTTAGAACAAGACCCAGATCCCAACAATCTTTTTCATTCAATCACAGCGCATTTTTAAATTTAATGTTCTATTTCATACAGAGATCTAAATTGGAAAATTTAGTTTATCAAGGGAAAACTAGAAAAGGTTTTGCTTTGTCAGTATTCTGTTCCAATTAGAGCCATTATCATCATCATTAAGTTCAATTCTCCCAGCTATTCCTTTGGAATAATTCAATACCTCTTGCCTCAAGTCTGTCCCCATTCCAATGTTCATCCTCCACTCAGTTGCTAAAATGATCTCCCTAAAGCATAGATGTGACCTCTGGCCATGTCATACACACTCCCTACAACAGACTGCAATGGTTCCCTAAGATAATTTGATGAAGTGAAAAGTACTGATAATTATGGGGTATAATCATAGCTTTGTTTATAAGAGTTCTTAACCTTTGGTAAGCTATTAAAGCTCAAAATTCCACTAAGACATTTGGGACACCCTCTACATGTCCATCTCTATCTCTATCCCTATCTCTATCTCTTTATCATCTGTCAATTACCATCTTTATTTATATATCTATATCACCTAGTAAACTGTAGGTAATCTCAGAGGTAAAGCACCAGAGCAAGGAGTGGTGGGAACTAGAAAGGTTTCTTGAAGAAGGTGTGACTTGAGTCAAGTCTTGAAGGGAGCCAGAAAAGCCAGGATACAGAGTTGATGAGGAGGGATAACATCAAGGCATGGAAGACAGCTAGTGAAAAGGTGTTAGGTTGGGAAATGGAGTACCCCATGCAGAAAAACAGCAAGAAAGCCAGTGTTGTTGAATGGTAGAATATATAGAAGGGCATCAAATATAAGGAGCCTAGAAATACAAGAAGGGGTTAGACTGTGAATAGGGCCAAATTTGTGCTTTAGAAAGATCATTATGGTAGCTGAATGGAGGATGGCCAGAAATGTGGGCAGACAAGAAATGGAAAACAATTAGTAAACTACTGCAATAGTTCAGCTATTACATGAGATTTATGTATTATTTCACCCAATACATAGTAACCTCCTTAATGGCAGAGAGAGACTTTATTAAGCATTAATAGCTGAAGTCTTCATTAAGACTTTTGGGACATTTTTTTGATATGTTATTATATAGTTGTTTTTGTGTTGTTTTCCCTCTTTAAAATGTGAACTCCATGTGGGGGAGGGACTATAACTTTGTCCATCTTTGTAACCCAGTACTTTGTAGAGTGCCTGACACATAGGAAGCATTTAATAAATGCTTGTTGATGTTAATTTTGTTCACTATCTCTTCTGCCAGAATACTAAGCCTTCCATTCCAAAGTGAGAGAGATAAGGCTTCACCCATAAATACTCTGGGAGAGGGAACACAGGAACTTAAACATGCATTATCATATAAATAAGAGTATTTTGTAAGAAAAAGTTCTGGGAGTTTTAGTGAAGTCCAGGTCTAATATGAATCAGGAGGATGATGTGACTTTTCTCACCTCACACATTATCCAGCTCAGCTATGCTGCATTAAGTGAAGTGGAGAGATGTGACCAACCTCACATTCCTAGGCTTACCAAGTTGCTGAACATTCCAGCATCTGAATGACTCAAATAATCACTTTGCTGCCTCCACAGTGAATGCCCACTTGTTCTGTCTCTGTATTAAGTGGCCTTATCAGCCTCATGACCTTCTGCTTCTCAACTGACATGTCTCCCCAGAGGTTGCTTTGCATTGCTAACCAATGTCTGCCTTACTCTGTCTAACTCTGCTATTTAGTTGAATTGGCAAGTTTTGCTTTCTGATCCCTTCACTGGAACCTTTGCTTCCCCTGTCAGTTTTTCTGCTGCTCTGGGACATTCAGATAGCATACAATGAGTGAATGGCAAAGCCAGGATGCGATTCCCATTCTTCCAAATCACAGCCAAGTGGTCTTTCCAAAGCAGCAAACTTCAGTCACATGCTGATTTGTCACAACCAGGAAACAGAAAGAACCATGTATACATCCGGATTTCTTAGTCTCATACTCCAACATGGCTTGATTATGCTTAGAAAACCATAGTGGTGTAGCGGAAAGGAAATTGGATTTGGATCAATCAACTAGCATTTACTATGTGTCAGGAATTGTTCAAGACACTTGAAAAACAAAACAATCCCTACTTTCAAGGAGTTTACAGTCTAGCAGAGGAGGCAACAGTCACATATGCAGCTATATATAAAACAGAAACAAGGTAACCTTGGGATAGGAGTCAGGGAGAAGCTAGCAGCCGAAGGGACCAGGAACAATACCCTCACACAGAAAATGGCACCAGGAATTTCATGAGGTTTTAGTAAGGAAGAAGTGAATTCCAGTCACAGGGTCTATCAGTATAAATGCTTGGAGGTGGGAAATGTATGAGGAACAGCAAAGTATTCAGTTTGGCTAGGCCACAGAATAAGTAAAGAAAAATAATGTATAAAAAAGGTAGGAAAGGTAGGTTGGGGTCAAGTGGTGAAGGACTTTACATTCTAAATAAAGGAGTTTGTATTTGATCTTAGAAATGATAGGGAGCCACACCAGTTTTGGGGTAGGGAGATGACATATTTAGACTTTGGTGGCTGTAGGGAGGATGGTTTGGAGTAGAGAAAGACCTAGAGTCAAATGATCTTCATGTAAATCCCACCTTCAACATTTGGTAGCTGTGTGATGCTTGAAGAGTCCCTTAAACTTTTTGAGCCTCAGTTCCATCTGTATAATGGAGATAATATGCTTATTCAATATGGTGGGGAAAGTGCTTTGTAAACTTTAAAGTGCTAAATCAATGTGAGGTATTATTATGATTCCTTATCAGACAAGTTAGCTTATCTGAGAGAAAATTGTTTCTTCTATAAAACTGGTATTACAGTAATAAGCATCTGTCTCATAGGGTAGTTGTAAGGATCAAATGTGAGAATATATATGAAATATTTGGCAAACCTTAAAGTGATATCTAGATATAAGGTATTAGTTTTATTGTCATTCTTATTACTACTGAATCCAAAGTGGGAGGACTCATTGAAGATCTCTCATAGAACTCCATATCTACAATGCATCTACCAGTCCTTGCTATAATACCGGTTATGTGGGCCCTACTCTAGACCAAGGAAATAGCACTGCTAACCAAACCCAGAGACCTTCCCAAAGACCAGGCTACTGTGAAAGCATCATTTATCATCATCTGGGACACAAAGCCACATCTGTACCACAGTTGAAGAAACCCCAAATGACCCAGTAGCTTAATAAATCACCTACCCATCACACCCAGCATTCACTTCTCTAAGCTTTTAAAGAGTTTGATTCCAGGAAATGTCACTTACGTGCACAGAGCACCAATAGTGGGAAAATGGTAAATGATCAATCAAATCACACTGGGCGAGAGCTGGGCATGAGCTAAAGGGCATGCTGGTTTTTAACCTAAAGTATCAGCACTCAGGACACTGAGAAGTTTCTGATTGGGTTAATCCTAGGCCTGAGTCCTGAAATCAATCCTAATTAGCTTCAGCTATGGTGATGATTCAGCCACTCTAGCTTGTCACGAAGGCTGCCTGAGCATTCTAACTGGAGCAGAGTTGTAAGAACGTGGGCTCTGGAGTCACAGGAATTTGGTTCTCATTCTATCTATGCTCTTTAGCACCTAGTGACACTGGGCAAGTCACTTCCCTTCTAGGGGGCCTAAGTTTCCTTCTCTATAAAACATGTGTTTTGTGGATGATCTCTGAGGTCCTTTTCAGTTCTAGATCTATCTGCTTCCAAGTGTTTTAGCCCTCACTGAAATCTTATGCAAACATGATTGGCCAAATTTGTCTTTAAGAGTGAGTTTGGGGGCGGCTGGGTGGTGCAGTGAATAGAGCACCAGCCCTAGAGTCAGGGGGACCTGAGTTCAAATTCGGCCTCAGACACTTATCCCTTAATAGCCCTGTGACCTTAGGCAAGTCACTTAACCCCAATTGCCCTGCCTTCCCCCCTCCAAAAAGCAAAAAGAAAAAAAGAGTGAGTTGATTTCTGCTTGACAAGAAAAATGAGCTTCAAAAAAAAAAAAATAGGCTCAAGAAACTATCATCAGGGATATGAGGAGAAAGAATAGATATAATCACTGCTCTCCTAATTCATACTAAGACATCAGTAGCTCTCTGGAAATAGGATTAAAAAAATTTTAAAGTTGGGGGGAACTTAGATATAATAATAATATTTATTATTATTTTTATAACTGACATTTATATAATGCCTTACATTTTTCAAGTGCCCTACATACATTATCTCATTTAAGCCTTACAACAGTCCTGTAAGCTAAGTATTACAGGTATTATTATCCCCATTTTATAGATGAAAAAACCAAAGCTCAGAGAAATTAAGGAATTTGTCAAGGGACACACAGCTCATCAGTATCTAAGGAAGAATTTTAACGAGGTCTTCCTGATTCCAAACCCAATGCTCTATCCACCCAGGTGGGGAACCTGTGGCCTTCAGGCCACATCTGGCCCTCTAAGGTCTTCAAGTATGGCCTTTTGACTGAATCCAAATATCTGTGAATTTTGGGTTCACTCAAAGGGCCACACTTGAGGATCTCCTCAACCTGGTACTACACCATACTTCCTCTCTTAATTCAATCCACCTACAAATCATTTTACAAATGAGGACACCAAGGGGCACAATCACAAAGTCAAAGAATGTAACCAAAGTGTTAGTTCTCTGTGAAATAAGAATCATTTTATGTGTTTCTCTGTTTACATACTTTGATTTCTCGATTATGGGTACAGCAGAGGGAATGGGAACATTTCATGGTGAACATTGTGTCCTCATTTCTCATCTGGCTGAATGACCTGGGGACTTTTCTGAAGGACTTCTTCACCATGCCCCCAGAGCTCCTTACTGGGTTAACCTCATCATCCTGTGAGAGTTCATCAAGCTTACTGCTCCACAGGTGGGGCAAGAAACTCCAAAATTCCACTAACAGACCTCAGCCTGAACATCTCATCTCTCCCTGGCTGGCTTGGGACTTCTCTATATGGCTGACTTCCCTACATCAGCCAGAACCCCCAACCTTTTTCAGTTTTCTTTTGTGTTTTGTCTTTCTCCCTTGAATTGTAAGCTCCTAGAAGGCAGAGATTGTCTTTAGGACTGCAGCATGTCCTTTTCTCCACCCTCTTCCAAAGATTGCTGGCAACGACTAGGCCATCTCATCTTTCAGTTTTTACAAAATTCTTGGCTGCAGTTCATCTTGGCCTGGTGACTTGAATTAGTTGAATGCAATTCAGTGCTCTCTTACCACCTCTTTATTTATCTCCCATTTTAATCCCCTGTTAACTATCTTTGTGTTATCCTCCCCTGTCTAAAAATCACTATCCTTAAAAGAGAAAAGCTAAATAAGAGTTGGGTAGTTTTGTTTTCTCTCCACTACTTATTAACATCATTCAGTTTACCCTGAACCATGTTCCTATGCCTTCTTTGATCTTTGCCTCGCCCCTCAAAACATCCTTTTTGAAGTTGTTAAAATTTACCATCAACCTCAGTACATTTATTCAGAAAAGTCTTAGCTCTCTTCACATTATTATTATAGACCCATTCCAATCTTTCTCATTCATCATACATTACCAAAACTTGGTTTTATCTTCTTTATAGGTCTTTTTTAAAATTTAGGTTCACTGTTAAAAGTTTTCTGTACATCCACATACATCTCTTTAAATACTTTCTACTTTTGTTCTTCATCAAAATAACTTTTATTCCTGTCTTGTGAATTTAATTCTTAAGACATTTGCAAGCCTTTGGGGGACAACTACTCCTTTAGAATTTCAGGTCATGGAATCCAACCTAGCTTTTCTTAGAATCCATTGAAATCTGCTCTGCTAAAACCTAGACTGTACATTAAACTAATCTTGCTTTTTCTTCCTTTCTCTTTCACATATTCCAAAATAGAACAATCACTTTCCTCAAAGTTCCCATCACTTTACTCTAGCAATTAATTCCTCTACATTGATTAAAATCAGATACTAGAAATAATTTGCTGTGTTCAGTCCTTTACCTTTTGAAAAATGAAATTATCATTACATCAAGTCAAGAATTTAACAGGTATGCTACTTTGGGCATAAAGAGAAATGTACCAGGTTACTTTGTAATGGAAGTCTTTCATTACTACTTTATTTTTCCTCCATGTCAGTTTTGGGATTATTTTCTTGAATTCTTCATCATTCTTCCTTGTATCATTCCTGTCTTTTCAACAAAGGTCTAAAATTCAAATCCTGTTTGGAGACTTAAACAGATAGCAGATTTAGGGCTGGGAGTTAACCTTAGAGGTCACCTAGGCCAAATCTCTTATTTTAGAGATAAGGAAACCTAGATCTAGAAAGATTAAACTTCTGTTTTGAAGGCTCTAGCTTCAATCAACAATAGTGATGAAAACACCACCTGTTCCCTTACTTACTTAGCATTACTTTCTAGTTTTCTTCTGGCAGTATCACTTATTACCACATGAAACCCCAGAATCTGTAGAGGGTGACAAGTGTTCAAGTCTTGGGAGTCTATTCATCACATCTCATATATGTGTTCTAGGAAGACAACGGACATCTTTGTTATTTACAAGTCCACAACAGTTACCTCAAGATCCCCCCATAAGGAGTTAACTTAAAGAGAAACCTAGAAAACTGTCCCAAGAATCTAATCTCTGGTGCTCCAACTGTTTCATATTTTTAGCTAAAGGCATGGATGGCATGTTTATCAAATATTCAGATGACTCAAAGCTAGAAAGGCCAGCTAACATGTTAAATGACAGAATCAGAATTCAAAAAGGTTCTCTCAATAGTCTAAGACATTAGGCCAAATCTAATTAAGTGAAATTTGATAGGCACAAATGTAAAGCTTTTACAAAAATAAAAATCTCCATAAAAGTCCTACTCTACTACCTAATCAGGAACAGCTAGATGGTACAGAGTGCTGAGCCTGGAGTCAGGAAGACTTACCTTCTTGAGTTCAAATCTGACCTCAAATACTAGCTGTGTGACACTGGGCAAGTCACTTAACCATTTGCCTCACTTTTCCCATCTGCAAAATGAGGTGAAGGAAATGGCAAACCATTCCATTATCTTTGCCAAGTTGGACACAACTAGAAAATAACTGAACAACAAACAGCAAAATACCTAATCAAGGTAGGAATGTAACCTTGAGTTCTTGAAGGCTATGTCAACAGAGCCCAAGCTCTGGTAAGTTCAACTATGTTGGAAAGACTGGAAGTGCAGTCCCACTGGTAAGCTCTGTTTGGTCTTTGAAGGAAAGTTTGTCTAAAGAAAGAGAATTTCCTTGCTAGTAAATTGGTCATTAGGTGATGAAGACTTTGGCTATGTAAACACATGAAACAAAGGAAAAAGAAAAGCCTTCAATGCTATGTTTGTCTCATCTGCTTCTACAATACAGTGATGAAATGTCAGAAAAGGGAGTTCTAACAATCATATGTTCTAAGACTGTCTTTAGTAATTAAGAGAACTGTTGGTCCTCTAAAAGTTAAATTATTCTCCAAAAATCAACAACAGTACTGCAGATGGAACTCAACTAGAGCAATACTGACATTTAAACTTTCAATGAAACAAGAAGGTAAGAAAGATGTAGGGAAATGCAACCATGTTCTCCTTGGAAAGGCAGAGTTGGCCAATTTGAATTCATTTACCCAAGAGCAACGAGAAATGCCATTTCAAGATGCACTTGTCATTTTGATGCACTTGTAAATTTACACATGCACACGCACACACACACACACAAATACACACACATGTTGCCATGGATAGGAACACCAAACCGTTCTTTGGTATAGTGAGGCACTTAAATCCAAGTTGTGGTCTGGAAGATCAGCTTTACTCTCAGTCAATAAAGTGGCAATTACATGAAAGATACATAAAGAATATTAGCTTCTTGTGTTCTTCTTCCCAATGGAGGCACTCACAACAACTGCTTAGCAAAAGTCTCACTCAAATATATATTGACTACCTATGCAGGTAGTCAGAGGTCAGAGGACTCAAATCTTCTCTGCCCTGCCAAGAAGAATTTAATGTATAGAGTAATCCTTATATATTCCTTAATAGAGGTGCCTCCTAGGTGGTTGCTAGTGCAGGTCCATACATGCATTCTAGTGCATTCTTTTAAAGTAAGTAGCTCAAATTGCTTGTTTGAGAATTGGCCTGACCCAGTTTTTAATTGATCATAGGAGCCAAGTTTATAAAGGCATCAGTGAGTGGATGAGATCACCAAAGAAAAGAGTATAGAGAAAGAAGAGAAAACAGAAGGCACCTCCTTAAAATAGGTCTATACTTGGTGGTGGGGAGGGGTGATGGAGGAAGAGAGTAGAGTGAATCAGTAAAAGAGACAAGGAAGTATTATTAGTCAAATAAGTTGAAAGAGGATTAGAAGAGAGAGTCATGGAATCCAAGATTCAAGAGCTAATTAAAGTTCAACTGACAAATCATATAGAAAGGTCAAAGAAGATGAAAATGGGAAAAGGTCACTGGATTTGGCAATTAAAAAGTAACTGAGGACTTTGAAAAAAGCAGCTTTAGTACCTACCAAGTTGCAGATGGTTGAGGAAATACTAGGTGCTGAGGAAGTGACATTAAGTATAGAATACTCTTTCTATAAGTTTAAGCAACAAAGGGGTAGAAAGATGAAAGATTGATATCTTGGTGGATGGCAGGTCAAGGCATGGTATTAAAATAGCAAGTCAGAAGGTGTGAAAGGGGACAGAAGAGATCTGCAAATGCTGCCTACTTCATAATGATGCTGGCAAGACAGCTTTATATACCATCAAACCTAGGTATCTTTTTTGCCTTTTCTTAGTGTGATCTATATTTTTCTCTTCCCTCCCTTCTCCCCTTTCCTATTTGAATGGTTAGACTAAATCAACACTAAAAAATACGAGACTGAATGTAAGTCTCCAAATTAAATTGTAATTGGAACTTAATTAATACCTTTGATGGAGCAATGAAGGGTACTCTCTTCACTAATACAGATTACAACTTATCAATAGCCTTCTCCTCCTGTGCATCTCTTATCCACAGACTTCTATAAACCTTCACAGAAAATCTATCTTATATGCTGCAGGACTTCCTTTAGATTTTTAAAATCTCATGGATACGAGGTGTAGAGCTTGGGTAGTCCTCTCTTCGCTGTCAATAAATGAGGAACCAGACTCCTTTTCCCATCACTATGGTACAGTGGAAACAGTTTTAGACTTGAAATCAGGAAGAACCTGGGTTTACATCCAACTTCTGAAACTTATTAAGTTATGTAAAAACAAGAAATTCCCCTAAACCTCAGAGCCTTAGTTTTCTCATTAATAAAGTAGGATTAATAATATTTAATATTTTCTCCCAGGATCACTGTCAGAAAAGCTCTTTGAAGATCACAAATATTACATAATCATATCATATTATGATATAAAAATTAATATTAAATATAACACTACATAAATGTGAGATATTATAATAATTTAAATATAGATCTTTTTGGGAGACAATTGGAGTTAAGTGACTTGCCCAAGGTCACACACTGCTAAATGTCTGAAGCCAGATTTTAATTCGGTACTACTGACTCCAGAAGACATGCTCTATCAACTATGCCACCTAGCTACCCCAAAATATATATCTTTTAAAGGATCTTTTACTCTACTTTTTACATGCTAGTCACCCTTAATAATGCTACAATCTATGTACTTACTATATATAAGCATCATGCCCTTTGAGTCACTCAAAATTGTATTTCTCTGGAGATCACAGAATTCCACAATTCAGTTAGATTGCATCACTGGGAGAATAATGGTGAAAGAAAAGATAATTGTATGTGTGTCATGGGGAAGCTTGGGACCAGTGAAAGTACAGCACCATTTCACAAATGCAATCCACTGGTCGCCTTCTCTATTCAGTTCTGGGCCCAGCTCATTGTCTGTTTGCAATGTCTAAGGTACATGCACTGATGGACTAATTCAATTTGCTGCCCAACCAACTTCATGTTGTAGCCTGGGTAATTGGTGTGCTTCCTTCATTTGGTGCTTTCTTTGTGGGTGGCTAGTTCTATCTCTTCTGAGCGATCATGGATCTAATAGAGGATGCACTATGGTTCCTTAAGGTTTGAAACTATTAGCAAAAGTTTTGCCATCTGCAAGCAAAATATGTCTTAACTTATCGAAATAGTTATACTTCCATAAAAGCCAAGAACTCTAAGACTAGAGCTAAATAAAGTATTTTTACAGGTAAGAAATAGTAGGATAATAAAAAACTTCTTAAATTTTGGAAACAATAACAACAACACAAAAATAAACCCAGTGGCACTTCAGTTAGAATTTTTAATTAAGATAGGGTGAATTATTTATAACAAGAAAGTCCCCTCACAGTGACCTTCTTATAACTGGTTATTGATGAATTTAGCTGTAAAATGTGGAAAAGTAGCCTGACACATACCTCTCTCCACCTACACACCACCAAAAACTCTGTGGGCATATGCATATACAAAAAAATAGCAAATAAAACTCAAGGCCCTTTCGGTCATGCCACCCTTTCAATAGCTACTTAATCATTTGGCAAAAGGGATTTCAAATAAGATAACATCCTAATAGCACCAATATTAACAAGCCCCATTTATTTTTCACATTATGCTAATACTTAGCAGGCACTCCCCATTTAACTAAGGCTTTCCCATCTTATTGATAAATGCCACATTCATCAAATCTCCTTATAAGGACTGATGCACAGAAATATAACTCTGGTCAAGGTCATACCACAATTGGAAATTTGAGGCACTGTTCCATTTGAGGAAACGTTGAACCCAGCTAGAAGCTCCCTCCATTCCAGGTACTTCCATGTAAGTATTTACAGACATAGTTTCAAAAATTCTGAGTTGGAAGCAACTCAGAGGCCATCTAATCCACCTCTATCATTGTACAAGTAAGTAGCCTGAGTCCCAAAAAACTTAGGTGACTCGACCTAGGTCACTGAACTAGGTGGCACAACATATAGAGTGCTGGGTCTGAAGTCAGGAAGACTCATCATCCTGAGTTCAAATGTGACCTCAGACATTTACTACCTGTGTGGCCCTAGGAAAGTCACTTAACCCTGTTTACCTTGGCTCCTCATCTGTAAAATTAAAAATCTGTAAAATGAGCTAGAGAAATAGATGGCAAACCATTCCAGTATCTTTGCTAAGAAAACCCCTAATAAAGTCACAAAGAGTCAAATACAACTAAAAAACAAGTGAACAACACTCAAGTAATAAGCTGCAGAGGCAGGGTTTGAACACAAATTTCCTGACTCCAAATTCAGCCCCCTTTCCACTGTACCCCATGCTTTCAGGAACAGTTTACTTTGACTGAGTAATACCTTTTGGAAGGAGTAAAAACTGTCAAGAGATTAAGAGAGAAGAAGAGTGGGAGATGGAGCAAAAGACACATTTAAAAAAAAAAAAAGCAAAAGGCTACATTTCCAGGGAGTAGCAGAAGAGTGAAATGGCTCTCATCTACCTTCATCAGTTTCTCTCAATGCCTCTCAGGGCCAAGAAGCCTTTACAGAGAACAGAGGAAATCTACTTGTTCTTGCAATGTTGGAAAGCTTATGAATCAAAAGATCTAAAAAAAAAAGGGGGGGGGAGCCCTCCCAGCAGAGCCAGCGTTTGAGATCACTGATTAGTACACAAGCAAGGCAAGGAGAGATGAGATGAAAACGGCAGTAATGAGAATCCGAAGATGGATGATGATAACATACATCTCCCTCTCATTTTCCACTGCCAATCATTGGATAAAATGATAATGATGATAACAGTAATAATTAACATGTATACAGTTTTTCAAAGGTCACAAAGCACTTTACAAACGTTATCTCATTTTAGCCTCACAACAACACTGAGAGGTTGATACATAATATTGTTATGCCCATTTTACAGATGAGGAAACTGAGGCAAACAGGAGTTAAGCGACTTGCCCAGAGTCACACAACTAATTAATGTCTGAGGCTGGATGTGAACTAAAGTCCTCCTCCATCCAGGAACAGGGTACTCTCCTCTGCACCATCTACTTACCTCTATGCATAGATTCAGGACTGGGATCAACCTTAAAAAACCATCTAGTCCAAATATCCTCCTTTAATAAGTGAATCCAGAGAAGTGAAATGATAATACTAGTAAGTGGAATTTGAACCCATGTCCTCTAATCCAAATCTAGTTAAGAGTGTGTGCATATATACATATGTATGTGCTACAGGTTATATTTATGTGTGTGGATACGTATATATATGTATGTATACACAAATGTATATACATATATCATGTGTATATACCAATATATACGCATGTATATATGTGCACATATATATGTGTATATATGCACACCAGTATCCTTACAGAAATCAGACCTGAAAGTCTGATCAACCAACATATACTCTGTGAGACAGATATTTCCAGGAATCATTCCTTAGTACATGTCTCCCTCACCCTCTGTCCCAAGGGACACCTTAACTACTATAACCATCCTTCCCCCTACAGAGTATGTTTTGTGGGGTTAATTCTATGCCAATATCTCCCAAGGTTCCTGGGCACTGAGCCAAGAAAATCATACATGCTCTATAGCTATGCTAGACCTATCCCCAGATGTAGGCAGAAACTCAGCAACAGTTTTTCATTCATTCCACGACGAAGTGCAACCTGGTCCCCAGTTGAGAATTGCTGCAATTTTTTCTGTCTCCTTTTTTTTTTTCTATCACAGCCCACTTTATGAATTGTCGAAATCATAGACTCATAAAGCTAAAAGACAACAACCTTCCAGTGTCCTTATTTTACAGTCAAGGAAACTAAGGCCAAGAAATATAAAGCCTAAGTCATATAGCTAGTTAGCAAAGCAGCTGGGACTAAAACTCAGATCTCTTGAATCCCTGCCCCCCCCAACCTTTCTATTACAGTGCACTATATAATATCAAAGTCTTTATTTTATCAAATGAGCTAGCTGATGCTCTGAAAAGTACAAAAAGCCTGCTGCCTCTGAGGTGATGAGAAACAGAACAGGGAAGGTTTTTGGTTTGTTTCTGAAAGGTAAAGGGAATGGAAAGCATGGCAGCCACAAGGCCTAGTTCACAGTAACAGTATGAGGATGCAGGGATAAGGAGGGCCAGTCTAGAAAAACAAGGCATATGGTAGAAATGTGTGGAAAGGGCCACACCAAAAAGAAGCCTGATCTGTTCCATAATTATGACCATGACCTGCTGAAGTAATAATACCAGTTTTAAGAATCACAATAATAGGGAGCCAAGATGGTGGAGAAAAGCAGGAACTTGCTTGAGTTCATCCCCAATTACCTCAAACACCCATAAAAAATTACTCTAAAGAATCACAATAATAATAGCATATCAATCAAACAATAAGCATCTTTTAGGTGCCTACTGTGTATCAGTCACTGTGCTAGCTCTGGGGAGACAAAGACAAAAATGCAATAATACCTGCATTCAAGGAATTGGCATTCTGTTGAGAGAGAGTGCATGTACATGTATAACTGTATACAAGATATATGCAAAATAAATACAGGGCAAATTGTGAGGCAGGTAACAGTAGCTGGTAGGGGGATAAGGAAAGCATATATCACTTTACAATTCCAAGCACTTTACAATGTCCTTCAGTCCTCATGTCAATGCTGTATACAACAGGATCTAAGTATCATTATCCTCATTTTTAAGATGGGAAAACTGGAACTCAGATAGCTAAAGCCCTTGGCAAACCTTAAAGCACTTTGTCAGTATGGGCTATTGATTTTTATTGATGACATTGTTGTTATTAAAGTGACTTCTCCAAGATCACATAGCTAATCAGTGACAGAACCAGGTCTTGAATATGTCTTCTTAATCCTAGGCCATGGGTCATCCCACTACACAGTACTGACTGTTGATATACAAGTATCTTTCCCATCTGTGTGCTGAGAACTAGACTTGTCTTTCTGCCAGCCTCATGTTTCACTGAAGAAAAAAACATTAAATTGTTTTGAGATGCACTCTTTGACCCTAACATTCTATGATTCTATTACTCCAACAAATTCATTTGAGAGTATGATTCATTATCTATAACAGGCACACATACACCTCACACATTACAGGGCTTTGGCTTCTAATTCAGGGAGCTAAAAACAAAATTAACTCCCAAAGCTAGAATGATGTTTTCTAACTCTTGAATGATCTTTTCCCACTGATCCTCCAGTCATACTGAAGCATTAGCAGTTCAACTGGGGGGACCTAAGTCAAAATTTCCATTGCTCAAAAATAAAAGACAAAACTGGGTTTACATTTATGGGCATGAAAATTTGGGTTAGATATAAGGAAATACTTCCTCCCCTTGACAAGGAAACCAAATAAAGAGGCTTTATACTTTATACTTTAATTTCCTAGAGCTCTCCAGCATTAGCAAGCAATAACCTCCCTACCATTTGTCCACAAGGTGATGTGATTGAATTTGTGTTACAGAATACACTGAGGTTGACCTAACATCTCCCCAATACCTTAAGCATTTCCTGATGGCAATGAGGTAATTAAAGAGAAGCATTCAATGAGAATCCTAGGAGATACCTATTTTCTGGCTAATGTTCAACACTAATGTCCAATGTTAGCCTCGGGGACCAGCTAACGTTCAAGATTCAATCAATGTAAAACTGAATACCACAACATCCCACCCCACCTCTTCACAAATGGGAAGTTTAATTTACCAAGTCAATCTTCAGAGCTACAACCAGAAACTTAAAAGTACAATTCTACCTGAAATGACTGCCAATTCATCTTACAATGAGTGTTAGCCAGGTCTTCAGGTTAATTGTGTACATTAGCCAAATATGACACATTTTGTATAGTAATGTTATCCTATGATCTCACAGGAATCTGGAAGAGCTAGGACACCCCCTGCTGAAAGATGAATCCCCTGGGGAAAACAGATCATAGGATCTTAGATTCAGAGCTAAGAGGAAGCTTAAAGTATAAAAGTCTTGTTTTATAAATGACCTAAGGATATAACTTCACATTTAACTTTGTTCTTAGCCACCACTTACAACAAAATACTAAAAAGTATGAGTAGCTTCTATGTCAAAATAATCATAATCCTCTGCATCTGTATAATGTTTTCAGCATATAAAGAATTTCTGCATAGATTATTTTTTTTAAGTCTCACAAGAACCCTATGTGGCATATTGGTTGTTCAGTAGTGCCTAACTCAGTGACTCCATGAACCATACTGCCCATAGGGTTTTCTTAGCAAAGATACTAGAATGGTTTGTCATTTCCTTCTCCAGTGG
Source organism: Petaurus breviceps papuanus (assembly GCF_028583685.1). NCBI lineage: Eukaryota > Metazoa > Chordata > Mammalia > Diprotodontia > Petauridae > Petaurus > Petaurus breviceps. The sequence goes on along the minus strand of NW_027185612.1, from coordinate 4,777,262 downwards.
ATTAAGGCAAACAGGTTGAATTACTTGTCCAAGGTCACAAGTGTCTGAGGAAGAATTTGAACTCATGAAATTGAGTCTTTCTTATTCCAAGCCCAATGCTATATGCACTGCTTCACCTGGCTGCCTTGTTATAAGGTAGAACTATAATAGAAATCACTCCCACCATAGCATAATAAGATTCTAAATTGGAAGGCACCCATAAGGTGATTTAAGGATGACAGCATGGCATAATAGATTGAGTGTTGGGCTTCAAATCAAGACCTTGTTTCAAATCCCGCTTTGGTGTTTACTAACTGAAAATCCATAGGTAATTATCTTAACCATTGAGTTTCAGTTTCATTGTAAAAATGGGGATAAATAATACCTCTAGTACCTACCTAATAAAGTCATTGTGAGGCTCAAATAAGATCATGTTATGTATAATACTTTATAAACTTTCAGGCACTTCATAAATGTCAGTTATTATTGTTTATCTCTTATCTAATAAGAAAACAAAAGCCCAGAAAAACTCCCTAAGATTCATAGCTAGTACATAAAGGCAGATTTTAAAGAACGGATTCTCACTTTAGATCCAATGTCCTTCCCACAATCCTCCTAGCAGTAACACATACTGGTGTTCTAACAGGTGTCAAACCAACAAGTACATAAAAAGCCCCTACTTTGTGCTAGACACCGTGGAATAAGTAGAGAGTGGGTCTTTTGGAGCCAGCAGGGAGACAAGGCTTTTTGGTTCCATTCAGGCCACTAGGGTACATTAGTAGAGCACTGGGGCTGGAGTCAAGAAGACCTGAGTTAATGTCTGACCTCAGATACTGATATCCTGGGCATCACTCAACCTCTGCCTTGTTTTCTGCAGTCATAAGATTGGTATTATAATAATAACACCTACCTCACAGGGTTGCTGGATCAAATTAGATAATATTAATAAAGCACACTGTGCCTTATTAATAATAATTAACCAATATATTATTAGTTATAATATAGTAAAATTATTGTATTGATTCTAAATATTTATATATAAACTATAATATATGATATTTTATATAAGCCATTGTAATGAGAATGTAAATTTAAGATCTTTCCTGCCCCTAGGCCTTAGGGGCTTAAGTGTACCTGGAGCCTGTGGCAGAAGGCTTGTTTTTCAAGAGATACTTTTTGATTGGGCAGTGGGTCAAGAGGATTGTTACATTCTCTGAGCTAAGAGAAGGCTATATAAATCCTGTTGCGAGGCTTTGTTTTTGGGCTCACTTTGAGAAGTGTTATGTGATTTGACCAGACAAGAATGTGGGCAGCTGTTGAGAGCCCCCTGGCTTTGAAAACCCAGATGTTGATGTTTCCCTCTCTGGTAACTGTGACTAGGTCTGGATGTAATTGTCAGACAGTTGGAGGCCTATCTGCTTTAAATGTTTCTCTGTTTTCTTGCAACCTGTCTGTATACTCTGAAGTTTAGGTGCTGACTTTTCCCCTGAGCTAGGTAAATGATATGCTTGATTGATTAAAGCAAAATTGTTAACCCATTTTGATTTGCTTTCCTTTAGAAAAGCAGATCTAAGAACCTGTGTTGGCAGCCACCCTGGGAATGCTGGGGTGCTCACCACTACAGCCATTAATATATTAAGATAATAAATAATAATTAATGACTAATTACACCTACTTTGAAGAATCAAATGAGATAATATTAACAAAGTGAACAGTGCCTGGCTTGCAGTAAGCACTACTTCTCTTCTCTCCACCACCACTACCACCAAACACTTATCAAGCCCTTACTTGCACAAAGACAACCAAAAGATTATACAAGAGCATATCATTTAGTGTATGGAAGTGGGTCAGGGACAAGTACTAGAGGTGTGAACTATAAGGATATTCACTTAGGGAATGTTCTGATAGAGGAAGTTCATTTTTATGTCTCCAAGCTATCTCCCTTAGATGGAACTTTTTAATGTCATCTTTGCATCTCATGTGCCACCTTGTGGACACTCTGTTAACTTTATGGGCTATTATTTCCAAAGTATTTCATATTTTATAAAAATTTATAAAAACCAGATGGGTGCTGCCATCACAAGCCTTAATAAGCCAACAAATAGACACTTATACTCACTGGAACATTGATTGAACAATGCTACTTCTATCTAGTTATCTGACTGAAGTAATACATCTTTATGCTTATGAACTAATGAAAGAAAAGCACAAAAGAGAAATGTATAGTAGCTAAATTTAGTGACCCTCCTCCATAACAAAAGTAGATCTCAGGCTAACCATATTATAGCAGGATTTTTATACTATGAAATTCTGTCTGAGAGCAAATTACTTGACCTCAAATGTATCCAAGTCAGTATAATAAACAACTGTATTTTAATTGGAAAAATGAACACTTTTTTTCATTTTTCATAGGTACCCAATGACCAAATGAAAAACAGTCCCTGGCTTCAGTGGGCTCACATTTTCTTGGGGTTGGGGTGGGGGTAGCAGAGATACCAAATTTACAGATGAATACATAAAATAATTTGAGAACAGAGAGCAATAATAACTAGGGGAAAGGCATTATAATTTCAAGGAAGTTAAGTATTCAACATTTCTTTGAACTTGTCATCAATCTGGAAAATTCAGAGTATGTGTTTCTCCTGTTTTCACTTTTTTTTAATGTATTATTTTGTTTTGTTTTAGTTTTCCTAAAGCATGAAAAAAGTACCTAAAGTTTAGTTTGTTTAAGTTTTCCTAAAGCATGATCTCCCAGCTTCCCCGGAGCTGGTCCCTTTCATTCAGTCAATAAATATTTATTAAACTTCTGCTCTCGGAGCAGTTAGGTGGCGCAGCGAATAGAGCACCAGCCCTGGAGTCAGGAGGACCTGAGTTCAAATCCGACCTCAGACACTTAACACAAAAACTAGCCGTGTGACCTTGGGCAAGTCACATAACCCCAATTGCCCTCCAAAAAGAAAAAAAACCACACAAATAAACTTCTCCTCTGCCTCAGACACTGTGCTAAATACTGGGGACACAAGAAAAGCAAAAGACAGCCCTGCCCTCAAGGGTCATTCAATCTAATGAGAGAAGACAACACATAGAAAGAAACTGAAAAAGATGGGGAGCTGGAGCGGTAGATGGGAAGAGTACTCCCCAAAGACCTGAAGCCAGATGGACATGAAAAGACAGCTGTCCTGAGATCCCATGATCTTTCCACCATATTGAGCTAAAGGGCACAGAGGACATAGACTGAAAGCTGGAAGGTACCACAGAGGTCATGTCATGAAGTCCAAACCCCTCCTTCTAGAGTGAAGGAAGCTGAAGCTGAGAAAGTGTAAGTACTTGCCCAGGGTTACACTAATTTAGTCACCTAGAAAATGCTGAACTTCCTGTGTTCAAGGGCACTTCAAGTTTAAATTTAGGACGCTTATCTAAGAATGATGCAGACACTTTAGCATGAATTTGGGTATGGTCATTTGTGGAGATTGGTTGATAGGAAATGAAATGCCTCCCAGACAATCTTTCCAACACAATCACCCAATATGAATTCATACATATAAGTAACAGGAAGGACACAATGCTAATAATGTCACAGTATATTTGTGAGAGACTTCCTGCTTTTCAAATAGTTTTCATAAACATTATTCTCTTAGATCTCCTCATAGCTTCTTTGTTTCTGCTCTGCCATTACACACTTATAAGGACACCTTTCATCGCTCTTTTTGCTCAAGGTGGGAAACAGCACAGCCCCACACAATAGCAGCACTATCGCTGCCTTTTATAGGTTGGCTCCAAAATTGACCTCTTCATGAAAAGTCTGATTTCTTTTGAACGTCCTTTTTTCATGATGCTTTCTTTCTCTTTGTTGGACTTTTACAGCACAGTCCTTCCCTCTTCTCTCCTACTTTCATATTTAGGGGTAAAGAGGTTGAGAGAGATCCTTGTTCCTCTGACAATTCAAATAATACAATATTTTGTGAGCATCTACTATGTGTCCAACACTGTTTTAGGAGATCTAAAGAATGGAACAGTAGGAAAAAGCCCAAAGGGCACAGTATTGTTCCAAAAGTCCTCACAACTATCATTAAGTCTCACAAGCTACTCCCGGAGAGGAAACCAGCTATTCCCACTAAATGCCAATCATAGGATAGACAAGTCAGCTTCGCTAAAGTAAGGCACCTGAGGAGGGATAGCAGGCACTAGGTGCCAGGAAAGCCAAGCCACTACCACCACTCTGACAATCATCTCCCCTCACACCCGAATGGAGACAGACCCTTGAGAAAAGCAATGCTCCCAGTCTAATACTGCAGCCATCATCCTGAGAAAGACCCTCTGTAGAGATACAGCCTGGCAACTGCTACAGAAGGTGCTATAGCCACATCTATAGAAGACACAGAAAACAAAGTTATTGTCCCCAAAGTCTTTAGCAGTGTCAAACATCAGAAATTATATGATTTTATCAGTAAAAATAACATTAAATAGAAAATATTACTATCTGCTTTGCTGCTACATCCTAAAAGGTACACCACAGGACCATTCCATTTGACTTGTAGATGCAACCTTCCCTGTGGGGTGTCTCCCCCATTAGAGATCAGGGACTCTCTTACTTTTCTGTTTGTAGAGCTTAGCACAGTGCTTTGCATACAATAAGAGCTTAATAAATGCTTGTTAATGTACTAGATTGGGAATAAGAATCACTAGTCCTGGATTGCCTTCAGACAGGGAGTTGTACATTATCAAATGTCCTTTTGAGATCAGAATAACAGACTATTCAAAAGGCAGAATGTACTTTAGTCCAAACTCCTTATTTGACAGGTAAAAGAGCATGGTGGAAAGACAGTTGGGCTCAGGCACAGGAAGACCTAAGTTCAAGTTTCATACCTGGGACAATTTTGACTATGGCACCTAGAGCAAATTTCTTAAACTCTCTGTGCTGCAGGCAATGCTTAAAGACTATAAGGTACAGAGCAGTCGATAATCTACACAGGTCAAGGGAGCTTCCTCAATGAGAGGTCACCATATCAATGAAATCATAGGTCTAGATACAAATATGTGTATGTATATACATGAAGGGGTGGGGACAGGGAAGAAGAGAGAAAGACAGGAAGGGAGGGGAGAGAGAGAAACAGAGACAGAGATAGTTATAGATGTATGCATACATTATCTGCCACTCCATGAAGGCAGGAACTATGTTTTACTAGATTAAATTCCATAACACATCAATAAAGCAGAGAAAGAGCACATTAATGAATCAGGAATGCAACTTAAAAAACTAGAAAAAGAACAAATTAAAAATCCTCAAATAAACAGCAAATTAGAAATCCCCAAAATAAAGAGAGATTAATAAAATTGAAAGTAATAAAACCATTGAATTAATAAATAAAACTAGAAACTGATTTTATGAAAAAGCAATAAAATAGATAAACCATTAGTTAATTTGCTTTTAAAAAGAAAAAAGAGGAGGAGTCAAGATGGAGGAGTAGAAACAGGACTTCCTTGCAGCTCCGGCTCCCACCTCCCTTAATTCATGTAAAAAATGACTCTAGACAAATTTTGGAGCTACAGAACCCACAAAATGACACAGAGAAGCTAACCTCCTACTGAGGACAGCATGGCAGGCCAGCAGCAAGTGGCCTGGGAGCCAATCCTAGTCTTGCTGGAGCCGGAGGTCTTAGCCCCAGGGCAGCCTGACCAGCCACTGACTAGAGGGATTTCAGAACACCAGCAGCTGTGGCGGTTTCCAGAATTATCAACTCATAGATGCCAAGGAAAAAGTGAGAGGTCAGTGCAATGTAGATTTTGGGACCTGGGAATTCAGAGTGAAATCCGACCTTTGCCCCTGGGGCGAGAAACAGGGAGGCGCCCGGGCCACACAGCCACTGCCAGGGGGTAGCTTCAGCTCCTGGCCTGTAGACTATAGGGGGACCAAGCAACCAGTCTGAGGGGTAATTTCTCTTGCTTTAACCTGCTTGGGTATGGATTGCAGTGTAGGGTATAGGTCCTAGGGTATGTGACCAGCTTGCCAGAGCGGGTAGAGGCTTCAGAGACAGAACCCAACTAATACCTTCGGCAGCTACAAAAACCCCAGCATTTGGGATAAAGCTCTCCTCTCTGGAAGCAGAGTTCTACTGTGGCAAAAAGCCCAAAAGTCAAGCAATTGAATGGCAACATGAGCAGGCAAAGAAAGCAAAGCACACAGTGCAACCCAACTTTACACTCCTATTTTGGGGACAAAAAGGATCAAAGCATGGAACAGGAGGAAGACAGAGAAGTTAGAACTCCTGCACCAAAAGCTTCCAATAAAAATATGAGATGGTTACAGGCCATAAGTGGAGCTTGAAAAGGATTTTGAAGTTCAAATAAGAGAAGTGGAGGAAAAATTGGGAAGATAAATGAGAATGATGCAAGAAAATTCTGAAATGAGAGTCAACAACCCGACTGAAGAAAATAACACCTTTAAAAATTGACTAACTCTGATGGCAAAAGACTCTCAAAAAGACAATGAGGAGAAGAATGCCTCAAAAAGCTGAATTTGCCATATGGAAAAAGAATCTCAAAAGCTCACTGAGGAGAATCATTCCTTCAGAATTAGACTGGAGTAAATGGAAGCTAGTGACTTTATGAGAAATCAAGATACTATTAAACAGTTTTAAACAAATCAAAAAATAGAAGGCAACGTGAAGTATCTCATTGGGGGCAGAGTCAAGATGGCAGAATAGAAATAGAACCTCCACACTGCTCTGGCTCTTACCATGTCCAATACATGTAAAAGGGGACTCTAAACAAACTTTGGAGCTGCAGAACCCACAAAATGACACAGAGAAGCTAACTTCCCACTGAGGACAGCCCAGCAGGCTGGCAGGAATTGGCCAGCGCAGTGCTCTGGGAGCCAAGTCCAGCTCCACGTGAAGGTATCAGCCCCAGGATGGGCCTGACCAGCCGCTGGCTCGAGTGACTCCAGATCACCAGCAGCTGTGGTGATCTAGAATTATCAACCCATAGATGCTAAGGACAAAGTGAGAGGTCAGTGCAGTGTGGAATTTGGGACCCAGTATTTGGGAGTGCTTTGGCTTTTGTCCCCTGGGTGAGAACCTGGTGAGGGCTATGGCACAGCTGCCACGATGTGTCAGCTTCAGCTCCTGGGCTTCAGACTGTAGGGGGACCAAGTGACCAGTCTGAGGGGTAATCGCTCTTGCTTTAACCTGCTTGGATCTGGATTGCAGTCTAGGGTGGAGGTCCTGGAGTGTGTGACCAGCTTGCCAGAGCATGTGTAGGCTTCAGAGATGGCACCCAACTAATACCTCTAACAGCTGAGAAAATCCCAGAATATGGTATGAAGCTCCCCTCTCTGGTAGCAGAGTCATATTGTGGCAAAAAGCCCAAAAGTCAAGTAATTGAGTGACAACATGACCAGGCAAAGGAAGCAAAACAAACAGAAGAATCCAACATTAGACATTTATTTTGGGGACAAAGAGGAGCAAAGCAAGGAACAGGAGGAAGACAGTGAAGTCAGAACTCCTGCACCAAAAGCTTCAAAGGAAAACATGAGCTGGTTACAGGCCATAGAAGACGTTAAGAAACAGATAAGAGAAGTGGAGGAAAAATTGGTAAGAGAAATGAGAATGATGCAAGAAAATTACAAAATGAGAGTCAACAACCTGACTGAGGAAAATAACACATTAAAAAACAAACTGACTCAAATGGCAAAAAGAGGTTCAAAAAAGGCAATGAGGAGAAGAATGCCTTAAAAAGCTGAATTTGCCATATGGAAAAAGAATCTCAAAAGCTCACTGAGGAGAATCATTCCTTCAGAATTAGATTGGAGCAAATGGAAGCTAATGACTTTATGAGAAATCAAGATGCTGTTAAATAAATCCAAACAAATGAAAGGATAGAAGGCAAGGTGAAATATCTCATGGGAAAAACCACTGACCTGGAAAATAGATCCAGGAGAGATAATCTAAAAATTATTGGATGACCTGAAAGCCATGATCAAAGAAAGAACCTAGAAAGCATCCTCCATGAAATTCTCAAGGAAAACTGACCTGATGTTTTAGAACCAGAGGGCAAAATAGAGGTTGAAAGAATCTATCAATCACCTCCTAAAAAAGATCCCAAAAAGAAAACTCCTAGGAATATTATAGCCAGGTTCCAGAGTTCTGAGATCAAGGAGAAAATATTACAAGCAGCCAAGAAGAAACCATTTGAATATTGTGGAAACACAATCAGGATAACTCAGGACCTGGCAGCTTCTCCATTGAGGGATATTCCAGAGGTCAAAGAAGCTGGGATTAAAACCAAGAATCACCTACCCAGCAAAACTGAGTATAATGCTTCAGGGGAAAATATGGTCATTCAGTGGAATAGAGGACTTTCAAGCATTCTTGATGAAAAAAACAGAGTTGAATAGAAAATTCAACATTTAGATACAAGAAGCAACAGAAGCTTAAGAAGATAAATGGGCAAAAGAAATCATAAGGAAGTTATCAAAGCTGAACTACTTATATTCCTACATGAAAAAAAGATAATTGTAACTGATGAAACTTTTCTCAGTATGAGAATAACTGAAGGGAATATGTGTGTATGTATATGAAGGAGAGGGGGGATGATGGAAAGGAGGGCAGGCTTTGGGAGAGGGAAGTTGGAAGCACCGACTTTTGAAAATGGAAAGGATCAAAGTAGAGAATAGAACTAGTGGGGGGTGGGATAGGATAGAGGGAAATATAGTCAATCTTCCACAATATATCCACTATGGAAATGTTTTGCATAGCTACTCATGTACAACCTATATTGAATTGCTTATCTTTCCAGTGAAAGTGGGTGACAAGGGAGGAAGGGAAAGAATTTGGAATCCAAAATTTTAAAATCAAATGTTTAAAAATATACACATATCATTATTAATATTTTACATGTAACTGGGAAATGATATATACAGGCACTGGGGCATAGAGATCCACAATGCCCTACTGGAAAGTCGAAGGGGTAATGGGGGAAGATATGGGAGAGAACAGATTGGGGGAGTGGATATTCAGTGGGAATGCTGTTTTGGGGTGGTGGGTAGGGAAAATTGGGGAGAAAATTTGTAACTTAAAATCTTGTGGAAATGAATAATATAAAATTAAAAATTAAAAAAATAGAGAAAAAAAAGAAAACCAAATTACCAGTATCAAAAATGAAAAGGGTAATTAAGAACCAATGAAAAGGAACTTAAAGCAATTATTAGGAGCTATTTTACCCAAATATATAGCAATAAATCTGATAATCTAAGTGAAATGGATGGATATTTACAGAAATATAAATTGCCCAGATGAAAATAGATATTTTCTAGAATTGCCCAGAATACCTAGATAACCCTATCTTAGAAAAAGAAATTAAACAAGTCATCAACAAACTCCCTAGTAAAAAATCTGCAGGGCCAGATAGATTCACAAGTGAATTCTACCAAACATTTAAAGAACAATTAATTCCAATTCTATATAAAGTATTTGGGAGAATAGGCAAAGAAGGAGTTCTACAAAATTCTTTTTTTTGTTGTTTTTGCTTTTTTGGAGGGGAGAATGTAGGGCAATTGGGATTAAGTGACTTGCCCAAGGTCACTCAGCTAGTTTTTGTGTTAAGTGTCTGAGGCCGGATTTGAACTCAGGTCCTCCTGACTCCAGGGCCGGTGCTCTATTCACTGAGCCACCTAGCCACCCCTTACTAAATTCTTTTTACAACAAAAAATATAGTGCTAATACCTAAACCAGGAAGAATAAAAACAAAGGAAAAAACCATAGAGCAATTTCCCTAATGAATATTGATTGAAAAAATAATTTAAATAAAATACTAGCAATATATCATAATATCAAATACAGCAATATATCATAAGAATCATACAGTATGACCAGGTGGTATTTATACCAGGAATGTAGGACTGGTTCAATAGTAGGAAAACTATTAGCATAATTAACCACATCAACAGAAATCATATAATTATCTCAATAGATGCTAAAAAAAAGTTTTTGACAAAATACAACATCCATTCCTATTAAAAACATGAAAGAACACAAGAATAAATGAAACTTTCCTTAAAATGATAAATAGCATGTATCTAAAACCATCAGCAAGCATTACCTGTAAAGGGGATAAAGTAGAAGTATTCCCAAGAAGATCAGGGGTGAATCAGGAATGCTTGTTATTACCACTATTATTCAATATTATACTAGAAATGTTAGCTATAGCAATGAGAAGAAAAAAAATTGAAGGTATTAGAATAAGCATTGAGGAAGCAAAACTATCATTCTTTGCAAATGATATGATAAGACAGATAATTCTAGAGAATCAACTGAAATACTACTTAAAATAATTAACAACTTTAGCAAAGTTGCAGGATATAAAATAAGCCCACATAAATCATCAGCATGTCTATATGTTAACAATATAAAATACTTGGAAGTCTGCCTACCAAGACAAATCTAGGAAGTATATGAACATAATTTCAAAACATTTTTCACACAAATAAAATCAGATTTAAACAATTGAAAGAAATATCTATTGCTCACGTATAGGCCAAGCCAATACAACAAAAATAATAATTCTGCCTAAACTAATTCACATATTCAGTACCATGCCAATCAAACTAACAAAAAATATTTTATAGAACTTGAAAAAATAATAACAAAATTTAACTAGAAGATCAAAAGTTCAAGAATATCAATGGAATTTATGGGGGGAAATGTGAAGGAAGGTGGTCTAGTCATACCAGATCTCAAACTGTATTATAAAGTGGTAATCATCCAAGCAATTTGGTCCTGGCTAAAAAATAGAGTGGTAGATCAGTAGAATAGATTAGTGCCACAATACACTGTAGTAAATGACCATAGTAACCTCGTGTTTGATAAACCCAAAGATCCAAGGTTTGGGGGTAAGAAATCAACATATGACAAAAACTGTTTAGAAAACTGGAATGGAGAAACTAGGCACAGACCCACATCTTATACCATATACTAAGATAAGATCAAAATGGACACATGATTTAAAAATAAAAGGTGATACCATGGGCAAATTAGAGGGATATGAAATAATTTGCCTGTCAGATCTATGAAGAAGGGAAACATTTAATGACCAAACAAATGATAGCATTATGAGATGTAAAATGGATAATTTTTATTATATGAAATTAGAAGTTTTAGACAAACAAAACCAACGCAGTCAAAACTGAAAGGACAGCAGAAGGATGGAGGAAAGGGGTAAATTTTATAGCAAGTATCTCTGATAAAGGTCTCATTTCTCAAATATACAAAGAACTGAGTCAAATTTCTAAGAATATAAGTCATTCCCCAATTCCTAAATGGACAAAGGATATGAACAGATAGTTTTCAGATGAAGAAATCAAAGCTATCTATAGTCATATGAAAAAATGTTCTAAATCACTATTGATTAGAGAAATGCACATTAAAACAACCCTGAGGTACCACCTCACACCTATCAGATTGGTTAATATGACAGAAAAAAATTGATAAATGTTGGAGGAGATGTGAAAAATTGGGTAACCAATGCACTGTTGGTAGAGTTTTGTGCTAATCTAACCATTCTGGAGAGCAATTTGGAGTTATGGTCAAAGGGCTATAAAACTACATACCCTCTGACCCAGCAATACCACTATTAGGTCTGTATCCCAAAGAGATTTTTTTTTAAAGGGAAAAGGACATATTCATAGAAAAATATTTATAGCAGCTTTTTTAGTGGTGTCAAAGAACTAGACATTGAAGGGATATTCATCAGCTGGGGAATGGCTGAACAATTTGTGGTATATAACTGCAATAGAATACTATTGTCCTATAAGAAATGACAAGCGGGATGATTTCAGAAAAACCTGGAAAGTCTTACATGTACTGATACACAGTGAAGTGAACAGAACATGGAGAACATTATACATAGTAATAGCAAAACTGTATGATGAAGAACTGTGAATGACTTAGCTATTCTCAATAATACAATGATCCAAGACAATACCAAAGGACTCATGATGAAAAATGCTTTCTACTGATGGAGTCTGAAAGGAGATTCAAGCATATTACTTTTCTCTTTTTTTTTTCATTTTTCTGGTCTGTCATTTTTTTTCACAACATAACTAATACAGAAATATGTTTTACGTGATTGCACAAGTACAACCTATATCAAATTTCTTACTGTCTCAGGAATGGAGAAGAGGGAGGAAGAAAATTTGGACTTAAAAAAATTTTTTAATGAATGTTAATAATAGCTTTTACATACAATTGGAAAAAATAAAATATTATTTTTAAAACATACCAAAAAAATTCAACTCAATTCCATAAGCATTCATTAACTATGGCCTGTTCTTTATAAGGTATTAGGTACCAGGGACCAAAACAAAACAAGTACTTCCTTCAAGGAGGTTACAGTCTAGATGGAGAAAGAAAACAAACATAAGTGGAGCAGAGAAAGACAAATTAAATGTTCAACTTGATGGCACTTACTCTTAAGTGTAATAGTTCAAAGAAGGGAGAGATTGGTGAGTCTAGAGTGGTCAGGGAAGCTTTCGTGGAAGAGGTGGTGCCTGTGCTGGGCCCTGAAGGATGGGCAGGATTTTGATAATAAGAATAGGGAAAATGTTCTGGGCCTGATACCAGTCTAAGCTGTGGTACAGTGGAAGGACCATTAGTCAAACAGTTTGGAGTTGCAAATTCAAAGCCTAGCTCTCCCACTAACTTACTGTATAATTTTAGATAAATTAACCCACCTTGCTGAGCGTCAGAAAAGTGAAGGGCTTGCAGTAAATAGTCTTCAAGGCCTCTCCTGACTCTTAACAATCTATGAATATCTGATTAGGGATTATCCTCACACATTCTCTGCAGCCCAACCTGGGCTGTGCCTGGTACATACTGTGTCACAGCTAGACACATCCTAACATGTACCTTGCTATACCCACTTCTGTTTTGTAGCTACTGCTCTCAGTGGGCACCAAGCTCTGGCTATTCAGCTTTACCTAGACCTCTTCCTGCGTTCATCTCCTTAGAACATGGCAAATGCCAACTCACTTTGGATAAAGTATGTAAAAGTTTCCAAAAGTGGAAATAGAAACCCAGCTGCAGTTCAAATCAATACTGCTGGAGATTGTCAGGGACTGAAAATACAAAAGTGATTAGGGCTTGACCAGTGAAGTATATAAATTGTTTCTGGACTGCAGCAATCCTACCTCCAGATCCCAGTTAAAGTAAATTGCCTGCAGGCTCCCAAAATAAAAATGAGTTGGTAGACAAATATAAGATTATCTTTTTCTTAAATAGATTTTTAACACATTCTTACAGCTTCCCAGGTAGACTTCTCTTTAGGTGACAGTCCTACTCTTAAGAGTTTCAGTCAATTAAATCTTATTTTGCAATGCATTAGGGAACCTTGGTGTGTAATGGTCTCCTGTGGTGATTCCTTTTGTCAGGCAAAGATGCACCTCTCCTTTATTTGTTTTATATGCTGGACTTTTCAGAGATTTTTTTTCTTAAATCTCTCCCAAAACAAATAGAGAAAGCAGGGAAAAGGAAGAGAGAGGGGAAAAAATTGTGGAAAACACTCAAGGAATGGAAAAAGGAAATACCCCCAAATGGAGAAACTTTGGAAGCACTCAGCATGGTTGGTAAAAGTGAGAATTCTCAATAGGAACCAGTAGCAATTTGTTGTACTAATGTTCATGGGAGTGCTCTGAAACACAAGCTGTCAAGCTCAGAAGACTACCTCTTCCCCCATTCTCAGTACCTTCTCCAGGTAATTCCCTTCATTTGTCTTCACCTACAAGGTCATTACCAGTAATAGGAACATAATATTCAAATGATTTTAAATTGTAAGGGATCTGAGCAACCATTTGGTCCAACCCACTCAGTTACATGGGTATAGAAATCAAGTCCCAGATCAAGGAACTGACATGGTCACACAGGCTGCAAAGATAGGATCTGCCCCCCAAGGTTTCCAAACTTCATAACTAGCACTCATTACATTAGACCATACTAGGCACAGAAATGATATTTGGTTGGGGCAAATCATTGTCCCAGTTGTTGAAGTCTTTCTTATTACCAGCACTTACTGTAAGTTGTTGGTCTCTTATAGGGGCACAGTGGATAGACCTGGAATCAAGTAGATCTGAATTCAAATCCTGCCTCAGACACTTATTCGCCCTTGGGCAGGCAAGTAATTTAACTTTTATCTACCTCAGTTTTCTGTAAATAAGGGATAGTAAAAGGGTGATTATAATAGCACCTACTTCCCTTGATTGTTGTGAAGGTCAAATGAGATATCTGTAAAGTGCTTTATGAACCTTAACACATTATATAAATGCTGGCTATTATCATCATTATTATCCTGCTTATTATTATTAATTGTTGACTTTTCTGGCCTTCTCCTGGTTCTTAGCTATTTGTCTGGATTCTAATTGCTGCTTGCCTTGACCCTCTCTCTTCAAGCCCTGGATATGGTGTCAGGTAATTCAGGTTCTAATGCCAGCTCTGACACTAGCTATATGGCTCTGGGCAAAGCCTCAGTTTCCTCATCTGTGACATAGCTGACATATATAAAAATGCTTTGCATTGCCTTATTTGAGCCTCACAACAGGTATTGAAGATGTCTGTGGGGTGGAGGTACAGGTGTTACTATTCCCATTTTACAGATGGATAACCTAAGACTGAGAGAGTTTAAATGACTTGCCCAGAGACTCATAACTAGTTTCAAAAGTAGATTGCATATCAAGTTTTTTGTGATTCCAAGTCTATCATTTATTCTACTACAGTATACTAATGCTGCCTATAAAATAGCAATGTTTTTATAACTCCCTCAATAGGATTTTATGGGGGAGGGGGGAACAATACCCCTAAAAGTGATTTATTAAAGTGAGTAAACCATAAAGTGCTATATGAATGTGAGCTAAGATTAGTCACTGACACCCTAACTCTGAGTCAGAACCATGTAAGGATTAGGGGTGCTCGAGACCCCATAGTATCAACAGGCCAGGTCCTGCTGAATGAATTTGACTCATGTTTTCTCTCAGCCAAAGA
Source organism: Petaurus breviceps papuanus (assembly GCF_028583685.1). NCBI lineage: Eukaryota > Metazoa > Chordata > Mammalia > Diprotodontia > Petauridae > Petaurus > Petaurus breviceps. The sequence continues at coordinate 4,762,257 of NW_027185612.1, read as the reverse complement.
AAAGCAAGTTTTATTAAAGGTTTGCCATAATGGGTAGACTCTTAAGGAGCCTGGGTATCTGTGACCCTTGCATGGAACAAGCAGGCCAGAATCACCTAATACAGAGTGAGTCTGCACTAAATAATTCTCCAGCTCTCTTTTTTTTTTCATGGAGGCAAGATGGGGTCTTATATACAGAAAGGTTGTGGAAGGAATCTAGGGGTTGTCTAGAGAAGGAGTTTGGGGAAGTTCTTCAGGAGGAGTCAATGAGGTCAGACTCCAGTAATGAGATTGAGGGTGGGGAGTAGCTGGAGGCTACCAGGAGATGACAGGCTATGGAGGGCCAGGCTAGTCTAAGGGTAACAAGATTTGGGTATAGATATTTTGGGAGACCGAGGGTGGGAGCTAGCTGGACAATGGAGGGCTAGGCTAGTAGATTTGAGTGGAGCTATAATGAAAGGCTTATGGCCTCAGGCAAATGCCTTATCAAATGGGAAGGGGGTTCCCAGAGCCTGTACCTCATCACTAAGTACTGGGGACACAAAAAAAGGTAAAATACAACCCTTGCGCTTAGGATACAGTCTAATGAAGGAGACGACATACAAACAACTAAGTACCAACAAACTATATACAGGATGAATCTGAAATGATTAGTAGAGGAAAGGCACTAGAAGTAAAAGACTAGGGTAGGGTAGGAAAGATGTCCTATAATAGATGGAATTTTATCTGGGATGTGAAAGAAGTCAAGGAAGTCATTAGGGGAGAACATTCTAGATGTGGGAGACAGTCAATGGAAATGCCCAGATGAAGGAGGTGAGAATGTCTTGAGCAAGGAACAGTAAAGAGACTTGTTTCATTGGCTCACATAATAATGGAGCAGAAGGGAATAGTAAGAAAACTAGAAAGGTAAGGGAGGAGGCTATGGAATATTAGAGGACTTTATGTTTGATTTTGGAGGTGATTGGGAGAGTCATTGAAGACTTCCAAGTAAGGTCAGACCTGCACTTTAGGAATATCACTTTGACAATGGAGGATGAATTGAAATAGGGAAATACTTGTGACTGGGAGACCAACTAACAATCCATTGCAGGTGTGAGGTGAAGAAGGTCTATGCCAGAGTAGTGGTAGCATCAGAAGCAAGAAGGGGGCATAAACAAGAATTATGTCACAAAGGCAGAATTGACAAGCCCTTCCAAATAGCAAATAGCAACAGAGTGGATAAAGGGGGGGGGGGGGTAAGGGGACAGGGAGTGAAGTGAGTGAGGAGTCAAATATGATGCCTAGGCTGTAAGCTTGGGTTACTGGAGGCATGTTCTCAATGGCAATAAGGAAGTTAAGAAGTGGGAAGGTTTGGGGGGCAAAGATTATGAGTTCAGTTTGGGACATGCTGGAATTAAAATGTCAACAGGACATATAGCTCAACATGCCCAATAGGCAGATAGAGATACAAGTCTGGAGGTCAGGACAGAGAGATTAGGGCAGGATAAAAGATCTGAGAACCATCAGCACAGAGAAGATAAATTAATCAATGGAAGCTGATGAGATCACCAGGTGAAACTGTATATAGTGCTGAACCCCAATTTTGAAACAGTCTTTTAAGAAAGAGACAAACAAAATTAGTGTGTGTGTGTGTGTGTGTGTGTGTGTCCACATTTTAATCTCTCTCAAGCAGACTTGACATGCACTGCAGGGGAGTTACAGTCCAGAATTAGGCCCCTCTAAGGGGGCCAGTCCAGAACTAGTTTGATTGGGGATTTGAGGGTACAGGGTTATATGCCCTTTGAAGAGTAGGTGTTTCCAAGGGGTGCCAATCAACTCTGATTGGTCAACACACTGGGAGGTGGGCTATATTAAAATGAGGTCTAGAGTACTTAGGTTACTTAATCTTAGTACAAAACCTTTTCAACAGGGGCTAAAGTCACCCACCATCATTCTGCCTCCTGATAGAGGAAATACCTGTTCTATCATACCAGCCTCTCCTCATACCAGACCACTCCCAGGGCTCTGTAGGTAGAAGAATCTATCTATCTCCACCTAAACCTGAGCAGATTAAATCAATTCAGCCCTGGGCGTGGCCAGAATAAGATTACTCAATGCAATCTCATCATGAGTAATATCCTTTTAAAGGAGAGACTGAATTTGTAAGGGTAAGGGGGCTGTAGGGGAAATTCTGAGTCTCCAAGACACTGATTTCTAGGATTTAGAATAATTTTTCACAATAGAGAGAAGACAGCCCAACATAGAAACCTATGGGACATCTCTGGTTAGTAGGGATGACCTGAATAAAGATCCAACAAAAGGTGATCAGAAAGCTAGTAGGAGAATCAAAAGAAAGTGTGTTATGAAAACCTAGAAAGAAGAGTATATCAAGAAGAGAGTCATTGACTTTAAAAGGCTGCAGAAAGGTCAAGAAGTATGAGAACTAAGAAAAGATTTTGCAAGTAGGAAATTGTCAGTATCTCTGAAGAGAGCAGTTTTGGTTGAATGATGAAGTCAGAAGTCAGACCTTAGAGAGTTAAAAAAGACAGTGAGGAAAAGGGAAGTGAAGGCATCTGTTTAGTACATGGCCTTCTCAAGGACATAGGTATAATAGCAATAATAACTAGTATGAATAGAGCATTTTGAAGTTTAAAAGTATTCCATACATATTTTGACTTTTGATCTTCACAACAGTCCTGTGAGATGGGTGCTATTATTAGCATTTTCATCTTACATATTAAGGAACTAAGTCTAGGAAAGGTTAAATAACTTGCCCAGGGCCACATAGGATTTGAACTCAGGTCTTCCCAACTCTGAGTTCAACACCCTATCCCCTGCACAACCTATCTACTTCATATATAAAACATACATCCAGCCTTGAAGCTGAGAATGTGTTTTTAATATTAGAAAGAACTAAGGAGTCTGAATGTAAATCAAAGCATACTACATTCTCTTCTTTTTTCTTTCTCTTGGTTTTTCCCTTTTGTTCTGATTCTTCCTTCACAATATGACTAATGTGGAAATACACATATAGCCTATACTAGATTGCTTACTGAGTTGGGGAGGGGGTAGGCAGGATGGAGGAAGAGAAGGAAGGAGAATAAATTTTGGAACTCAAAAATCTTATAAAAGTGAATGTTAAAAACTATCTTTAAATATAATTGAAAAAAATACTATTAAGTGGAGGGAAAATTAACCAAAATCAGCAAAAACAGAAGAGCTGAGATTCCTCCCACCCCACAAAATACGGAATATTCTCTTGCTACTTCTTAAAATCCATATCATCCTTGAAGGCCACTCTCAGGTGCCAATACCTAAATAAGGCTATTCATGGGCTCTTAGGCTTGCAAATCAAGGGGAAAGCTCTTAAAGGCTATCTTCTTTTTATGGATGTGGAAAGTGAGGGCCACTGAGTTTAAACAAGTTGTCCAAGGTCACAAATTACTTCCCACTTACACTATATATATCTTGTGCATATAATTTTTTGGTAGTTTCTCCCATAAGAATGGAAAGGTGTTAAGGACAAACACAGTATATTTGTCTCTCTTTCTATCTCCAGCACTTAACACTGTGCCTGGCATATAGAAATCACTTATTAATGCTTGTTGACTAACTGACAAAGGTCCTAAGTGGCAGATTGGGATTCTCTCTCACATCCCATTACTCCACATTCAGTGCACTTTTCATGGAACCAGCTCTGTGAGTGAGCTCAGTCTCTTGCAATTACTTTGTATTATTCTATTGACTTCCCCTTATACATTTTGATTCCTCCCATGGAATGGGAGCTCTTTGAGAGCAGAAACTGTTTCCCTTTTATCTTGGTATCACCAATACCAAGTGCCTTATAGAGTTGGATATTTAATAAATGTTTGCTGAATTAAATTGAATTGAAATGCCATGATGCAGTGGGAAGAATACAGGATATAGTCAGGCAGCCTATGTTTAAATCCTTTGTCTGCTACTTACTTACCAATACAGGGTATTTCAAAAGTACTTTAGAAGCTTAAAGCTGTACTAAGACTTCTGGAACACCATTATGAACTTGGGAAGTCAGGTGACCTCTCTGGACCTCAGTTTGCTCATCTGTAAAATAAGGGTGTTGTATTAGACAACATCTAGCCCTGAGTCTATGATCCTATGATCCATGGAAGTATGAGAAAGCAAAGGGATTATTGCCTTGTTAACAGTCTATGCCCAGCAGATGTTCTCTGCATGTCAGCATAGTAGAGAGAATGAGGCACTACAGGGCACAGAGATTAAAGCAAGCAGAAATGGTTTCTTATGCAGTATATAAAAGAATGTATAGGGCATTTCCACAAAGCCAGGGCTTCAGTTAATAGCTAAAGGCTGGCTATAGCAGAACTTCCACTGAAGTATCTAGAGAAGCCAGATAGATGGGCTGCTGTTTTGATCAGATTGACTTGTATATCACATCATGAACTCTATAAATTTGGGCTAGGAAAGAACCCAGGAAGAGTGAATACAAATAATGATTGGTGGAAAGTGGGAGGTGGAGAGAGGGAGCTGTAGTGCTAGGGGTATGGGAGCCTGGATCTTTCTCTATCTATGCCACTATTTCGGGGAATGGGAATGTCATGGTTTTCAATGCTAGTCCCGTGGACTCATGCCCACTTCCAGCTTTGACTGAGTAGCTTAAGTATATACATTAGCCAATATTGAAGGTTGACTCTCACCTTAGGTGGTTATAAGATCATATATTCAGAACTGAAAGGAATTACAGAGGCTATTTAATCCAAACAGTTGATTTTACAGATAAGGAAACCTAGGGAGGTGGAATGACTTTCTCAGAGTCATACAGGCAGCATGCAACATGGCAGAATGGAAAGAGCCCTGGACTTGGAATCAGTGCCCCTGTGTTTTGACTTCTGGTCACCATAGAAGCCACTTTACTTCATTTTCTTGTCTCCAAAAGGGGGATAACAGTAACTACATTGCCTACCCCACAGGGTTGTGTGAGGAAGATGTTTTAAGACTGTCATACTGCTTCCAATATTTCTCCACTTGATCTTTCTTATCACATTCATCTCATTTTAGCCTTGTCATTTGATGCTGATTTTGGTCTTTGTTCTGACTAGTCAATTATCTACCCACACACAGCCAACTGATTCCAACATGTCTTCCTCAACAAAAACCAGTCATTTCCTGGCAGTTAAGATGTAGTTAATTTCATTTTTTGTGATGTTGTTCTGTGCTTATCATGTCTAGAACCTTCCAACTCTCTAGATTTTTGGAAGAAGTTTTCCTGATGTACAGACATTCTGCACAATTCTGATGCACAGGGGAATTCGAGTAATCTACAGACATTTGGCCTTTGTTCTTTATTAAGTTTGAGTTGTATTCAATGTGCCTATCTTTACATTGAAGCAACTAAGCATCCAAGATGTGCTGACTTGGCTTGGAGGATTCTGTCCAGTCCTTCTAAATTTTCCTCTGTTGCTTTATTCTCTGCAACAAATGTTGGCACCTGAGCTGCAATTACCTTCAAGATGACATTTTTTGCTCATGCTCATCATGAACATTGCAAAATAAGATGTAAACTGTAAATTGCTACAAACTAGAGTTTCTGTCCCTAGAGAATCTAGGCACATCCTAGAGCTACGAGCTCAACCATCCAGAAGAGTAAGGGTTTCTCAGAGTTTCATGTTGCCGTTTTATATCACAATTATTTTAACCATACAGAAATGCAGATCATATCCATTCCCCAAAGATGGGAAGGGTGGTTTCCTCATTAAGGTAGAGACAAACTGAGACTTTGAAACCCAGAGGGCTCCCCTGTGGAGTATGTGATGGAAACTCCAGACTGTATGGTGAGCAGGCAAATAGCGAGGCAGATGTGCCATGGTTCCTCAAGCTACTGACACATATTTTACACAAGGTTGGCTGTGGGAAGTATTTTCTGTTTTAAAAGCAATGGGAAGAGTTGACATGAATAATACATTTTTATCTATGCCAATATTTTAAAAACAAAGCTGCAGTGCTGTCTTCCTTCCAATCTGCTTACATTTTGCATTAGGCTTCAGCAAGGGTGTTTCAGCAGGAATTTCATTTGAAATCCAAAATAGTTTATGCTACTACTTCAAATTCAAAGCAAACTGATATCCACAGATTCGCCATTGTAATGGATTTTTAAACACATTTATTATCACAGAATCATTGCTGAGAAGAAAGATAACAAATGTAGTTCAAACAGGATTCTCATCATATTTCCCAAAGAGATTTTCTGTGAAGAGAAGGAAGTCTAGGCAAAGGCTCCAACTTGGGTTCAGACTCAGGAAAGAGGCCCTGTTGTAACTCAAAAGTAAATTGTTGCTGTCCTCATCTGTTTCTCTCAAAGGCTTCTTGGAAAATGACATCATAAAATAGACGTGGATTTGTGTTTTGGACACAAAAGAGAAACTAGGTGTTCCTACTTCAGGGAGCCAAAATCTCAGAATTGAAAGGGGCCTTAAACAGGACTGATTCCAACCATTTTACAGATTAGGAAGCCAGCTAGAGATGGTGAACCACTGCAGACAGTTAGTGGCATCACCACTAACAGTAGTAGAATCCAGGACTCCTGACTCTTAATTCAATAACTTAATTGTTCTACCCAATATCAGATGTCACCATCCCCAGCCCTGGAAGAAAAAAAATTGGAAAAGAAAGGGTTTTTTAGTTTCCTCTCTCATGTCCTTTCTGGGTCCTTTGAGTCTAGGAATACTTTCCTTCTCCCAGAAGAACAGTGTGATCTTCCTGTCCCCAGCTACCCAGAACTACGTACAATAGTGTCTCATCCAGTATAACAGCTCTCTCCAGGGAGCATATCTTGGACATTTCCCTCCTCTTTCATCTTCAAACTTACCTGCCCAGTGCCCTCTACCTTGAGAGCCAAACCAGATGATTACAGCTAATTTGAAAAAAAAAAATGAAATCAAGAAGTAATTAAAAAACTAACTCATGGCAAAGGTGTTAATCAATGATGATGATGGTTTTATGTGGGGCCTTCCTGATAACTTAATCCAAAGGAATAATTAATTTAGAAATTTCAGTCACCAAGATAGGATCAGTAGGTTTTAACTATTTTTAATTATAACTAGCCGGTAGACTGCTGGGACTGGAGTGAGGAAGAACTGAGTTCAAGTCCCACCTAAGATACTTACTGGCTTCCTCATCTGTAACATAAGGATAGAAATGGCACCTACCTTGCAGGGTTGTTGTGAAGATCAAATGAGATAATAATTATGATGCACTTAGCACAGTGTTTGGCACACAGTAGGTGCTACATAAGTGCTAGCTATCATCATCATCATCATCATTATTCAAGCCATCTAGAGCTCCTCACATAAACCATGTATGTGGGTTACCTCCATATATCAACAGCTCTGTATACAACACTCTCTGTTCTCACCTTGAGTCTAAATAAAACTTCAGTAAAACATTTGATGTTAGGGGTAGCTAGGTGGCACAGTGAATAGAACACTGGCCCTGGAGTCAGGAGGAACTGAGTTCAAATCCAACCTCAGACACTGACACTTAACACAAAAAACTGGCCATGTGACCTTAGACAAGTCACTTAACCCTAGTTGCCCTCCAAAAAGAAAAAGAAAAAAAAACATTTGAGATTATATCTGCCTTTGTATAGCACTTGACAAATTTTTTTTAATTTTCACTTATTTTTTCTTGTAAACCTGAGAGCAGAGAATGAGACATGCTATAGCCTACCTCATCTGTACTCTCCCTCTTCCCCATGGCCCAGTAGTTGATGAAGAACTTTCAGAAAGCCCTGCTGCCTCAGCTCAGATCACTGCAGGAAGAAGTTATGGAGTACTTCTAGATCACCCCCATGAAACAGTCTAGCCTCTATGACAACAGCTCCACCAACACTTTCTATGGTGGTTTTGAGGCTCAGTCAGTTCCTTACTCACTATCTGCACTTACCATGGAACTTCAGGCTCTTGGCCCAGTGTGGCACCCAAACATTTGTGAGCATGGAGATGGGTTCATTTTGATTCTTCATCCTTTTTTTTTTTTTTAAAGCAATCGGGGTTAAGTAACTTGCTCAAGTTTGCACAGCCAGGTGTTTCTGGGTGGGTGCTGTGTCTGAGCCCAGATTCGATCCCCAGGTCATCCGGACACTGGAGCTGGTGATCTTACTCACTGTGCTACCAGGCTGCCCCTCTTCATCCTTTTGATGATCCCTCCACTGAAGAACCACCTTCTGCAAGGTGCAACACTCAAAATGTCAGGACTTTCTTCTTGAATATAATCTTACAGCCCATTTTCTTCTAGCTGATATAAATGCTATAGTTGTGTTCAGGAAATAGAGAGGTAGGAGAGTAAGGAAATATGTTGAAATAATTAAGAAACAATCTTTACCTACTAAGGTCAAAGCAGAAAAGTTGTTGTGAAAGTCCCCAAAGCATTGAAAAAAGACCACATCAAACTAAAGTATTGTGATAGTAGTGGCAATTAAAGATTCCCCTGTATTGGCTTGGTTTTCAAATTGATTGTGTTAAAACCCAGAGCTTGTTAATCCCACCTGTGGGATGGACTTGTTGATGTGAAAAGAGAGTCCTGAACTGGGAGGAGCTGGTGACGTAGATTTGGAGAGACAAGAGAGAGGCAGAAGGACTTTTTTTGGAAGCAGCACCCACGTGGAGGCAGAGAGAGAGACTGAGAAGGATTGCTGGGGCCACTTTGAATCGCCCTGGACTTTTGAGACCTGCCCCCTGAGCTGCCAAGGACTGAGGAGACATGGCTGTTTTGCTGGTACTTTGTCTGTCTGTTTTGATGTTGTTTTGCCAGATTTGTCCACTGGTGAAAGACAGTCCTGTTGTTGAAGAAGTCCTGGAACCTGGCTTTTGGCTAAGAAGCCCTGAGACTGTCCTGCAGACAGAGAGTGAATACTGTCCACTGGTGAAGGACAGTGCTGTTGTTGCAGGGTTCTGGAGACTGTCCTGCAGACAGAATGAATACTGTCCACTGGTGAAGGACAGTGCTGTTGTTGCAGGGGTCTGGGAACCTTTCTGTTGGTTCAGAAGCCCTGAAGAAGGATTTTCTGGTTGTATGTTTACAGAAATCCTGGGAGAGGGTTTTGCTAATGTTTTCAGGGGTTCTAGGACTGTTCTACAGACAGAGGATGAATTGATGAAGGGACTGGCAATGTATCTTGTGGCCTTGCTGAGCCTTGTCTCCCCAGGAACTAAGATTGCTGAGAACTTGCCTTGTGTCAAGATGAAGAAAAGACCTCCATTTGGGTATTAAGTGCTGTGTTTAAACTTGATGTAACTCTGGGGTAGATTCAATTGAGATCCAGGGGTGGGGAATTTTTGACCTTTTGGTGCTCTGTGATTGACAAATGAAGGTACTTTACTTATGTTTGGAAACTAATCTCCATTTGAGAAGAGGGGCTTTGTGGTGGACTAAATGAAGGTATAGCCTAGGGGTGGAGAAGTATTTAGACCAGGAACTTTGTAATTGATTGAATGATTGGAAGGTCCTGGGGTGGGGTAGTCCTTGGAGATTATTTAATCACATTTAGTAAATGCTGTATTTGGAATGATGTCATGTTTTGATCTTCTCTGTTCTTGGTTGGTCAATGAATAAAATGGAGAACACCTATGCTGGTATTCTGAACCTTGGGAAGTTGCCTTTCCTTGGCAATTACAGTACAAGTATTTTTAAATGATAACAGCAGTTTATATTTACATTATTGTTACCTGTACAAAAATGGTATTAATGAGGAAGGGGCATTAGTCAGGAGAGTAGAGGTCTTAATTAGAAAAGGGGGTCTAACAGCAAAGAGAATGAAGAGAATACTTATGTAGGACAAAGACAACTCAATTCTAAGAAGGTCCAAATTTTGTCCCCTGTGGTGAGGCTTTAACTAGACCCTCTGAAATGAGAAAGGAACAACCTGTGGACAAGACTAAAATTCGATATATCATTAGGAGGGTCATCTTAAGATACAGTTAGGAAGCTTCTTCAAGAAGACCCCATGTTCTTCTAGGAAACAAACAAGGAAAGTTTGGGTCAACTATAGAATTGACAGGCATCTGAGTTAGAAAAGATGAACAGTTTAATGGAATGTTTTAAAGTGTCAGCTTTGGAATTTTCACAGGGTTTGCAGGATACCCCACCAGAAACCATACTGCAACCCAGTTTCTGAAAACTATAAAAGTAATTTGATTTCAGTGAGACTGCCAGTCAACACTATAATGCCCATATTAAATCTCCCATTCTGTACAAAAGGGAAGAACCCCACTGTCTTTGCAGTTCATGTAAGTCCTCAAGTAAAGTTAGACATGAGCTGAGATGATACACAGTGCAGAGGAAAAATGACATTGAGCTGACATTGACAGATACAAGCCTGTATCCAAATGTGAAAAGTGATGGGTATAATCCACAGGGTGGAAGGTGATCACAGCCCTGGTCAGAGGCACTAGCTTTGGAACGGTTCGACTTCATTTTACTCTAGAACATTCTCTAGTGTATGGACTAATAAAGCACAGCAAGAAAGTCACTGGTACTACATAATATGAAGGCAATTGTTTACAAAGCAAAGAATTAGACAGTGTAGCTGTGCAGGAGCACAGAGCTGAAAGATGGAACAGTAGGCAAAATTACCCTATTTATGAAGATGAAAGGAAAAGAGAACAGGACACAACATGAGAACGCAAAATCATCATGATGACAGGACAAGTGAAGAAGCAGTTATGTGCTATAACAACTGTGGCCTGGGTGAACATATGAGTGCCAGATGCACTTCAAAGAATTCGTTGTGTGAGAAGTTGGATTCCAAAGAATCAGTATCAGGAAACAATGATAGGTCAGGGATGGAGGTCATCATGGCAACCCCTCGCCCAAAAAGTAAAAAATTAACTTATTATCAGTTAGAAAACAAAGAGAAGTAGAACTATTTTTCTTCTGTGTGTGTGCATTGGATAAGCAGGTCATTGATATGTCACAGTAATTTGAAATAATTTTCAATTTGTTTAGAGAAAGTTGATGCCCAAGGAAACAATCTCAAAAAACAGTGATAGTAAAATATTCAAGTTTATCAAAATTTAAAGAAGATAGCAAAGTTTTGATGAAAATGTTTTTTTTCAGAGATTATTGAAGCTAGAAAGGAAATCTTTAATGTGAGACACTTCAGATGAAGAAGAATTGGAAAGGGATATAGAACAAAAGCCTTCCTTTACAAGAAATCAAGGATTTTCAGATGTTGGATATAAGGAGATAGCAAGATACTAAAACAAACCAACAGCTTAATACAAAAGAATTATTTAAAATGCAGGCAGTTAGGTAATACAGCAGATGGAGTTCTGGGTCTCAAGGCAGGACACTTACTAGCTGTGTGACTCTTCAGGTCACACTTATGTCATTTAACCTTTCTGCCTCAGTTTCCCCATATAATGAGCTGGAGAAGGAAATGGCAAACCACTCATTCCACTATCTTTGCCAAGAAAACCCCAAAAGAAGTCAGAAAGGATCAGAAATGGCTGAAACAACCGAACAACAACAAAGAAAATTTCACAATTAAAACAATTCAAGAACGTCAAATTTCAACTTGTTTCCTTTTCAGGACAGAGAACACTTTAAAAAGATAAAAGTGTTGCTTTGAGTGGAGCAAACATTACACATAGCAACACCATAACTTTGTATCAGACTGAAGGAGACTCCAGTTCAGAGCAATGCAGAGACTGTGGGCTAAACCCAGAGCCAATAGCCTTCCTGCCTAGAATCTCAATTAGAGTCCTCTAGGGTAAAGAGAGAAACCATAGAAGTTAGAAATACTGGCAATGAACATGTACCATTAACCAACTGTAGCAGCAAGCACCCCAAGCGTCCCGAGGGTTTGCTGCCAATACAGATTCTTGGATCTGCTTTGATAAAGGAAAGCAACTCAAAATGGGTTAACAAGCTTACTTTAATCAGTCAGATATGTATCGTTCACCTAGTTCAGGAGAAAAAGGTCAGCACCCTGAACTTCAGAATATACAGAGAATTATCAAGACAGAGAAACAGATCAAGTAGACAGTTTTCCAAACTGTCCAACCATTACATCCATACCAAACAACATCTGGGTTTCAAAGCCGGGGGGCCCTGGACAACGGCTTCCCAGAGTTTCATCTAATCAAAACACAGAACATTTCTCAAAGTGAGCCCCAAAACAAAGCCTCACATGAGGGCTTATATAGCCTTCTCCTGGCTCAGAGAATGTAACAACCTTATTGACCCACTGGCCAATCAAAAAGTATCTACTGAAAAACAAGCCTCCCACCCCAGGCTCCAGGTGCACTTTAGCCTAGGGGCAGGGAAGATTTTTAAAATTTACATTCCCATTACATAAACTCAGCTACAAAAGAAAAAGGGTCAGCAAAAGAATTAGAAATATCCAAACTATACATATGTCAAAAGAGGATGCAGAAGTTGTTATTCATTCAGCTAGATACTCTGTTGAATTATATGTAATGCTGCTTTGTATTTTTATGTGTAAATGCAGTTATGATGCATTATTATTATATTTAATCTATTTAAATTAAATTTAATAATTTATTATTACTATTATTACTACTAGTAGTGTTGTTTTGCTTCCATTCAAAATTTTTCTAGCTCAATTTTCTCTTCTATGATATGGAGTAATCATAGATTTAGTGTTAGTGTTTTTATTTGTTAAAACAAGCACACTGAATTCTTTTGTAATGTAAGAGCAAAATGGTGGTATGCAAAATGAAAACTCTCTTTTCATCTTTAAAAGCATCCATCAGCTTGCCTTAGCCTCATAATCAGGGAGTAAACGAAAGCTATGGTGAGAATCAGCATTGTACATCAGAAAGAACACTGGATTTGGAGTCAGAGGCTATGGGTTCAAATCCTGCCACTATCTGTACGGAACTTGGGCAAGGTATTTAACCTCCTTATGTCTTAGTTCTTTATCTGTAAAATAAAAGGGCCCTTTCTAACACTAAATCTATGACTACATGAAAGCCATGATCAAAGTAAGAACCTAGAAATCATCCTCCAGGAAGTTCTCAAAGAAAACTGCCCTGATGTTTTAGAACCAGAGGGCAAAATAGAGGTTGAAAGAATCCACCAATCACCCCCTGAAAATGATCCCAAAAAGAAAACTCCTAGAAATATTATAGCCATGTTCCAGAATTCCCAGATTAAGGAGAGAATATTACAAGCAGCTAGGATGAAACAATTTGAATATTGTGGAAACACAATCAGGATAACCCAGGATCTGGCAGCTTCTACACTGAGGGATCAAAGGGCTTGGAATATGACCTTCTGGAGGTCAAAGGAGGTGGGATTAAAACCAAGAATCACCTACCCAGCAAAACTGAGTATCATGTTTCAGGGGAAAATATGGTCATTCAATAGAATAGAGGACTTTCAAGCATTCTTGATGAAAAAAAATAGAGCTGAATAGAAAATTCCATATTCAGATACAAGAAGCAAGAGAAGCATGAGAAGGTAAACAGGGAAAAGAAATCATAAGGAACTTATCAAAGTTGAACTATTAACATTCCTACATGGAAAAACAATGATTGTAACTTATCAAACTTTTCTCAGTATGAAAATAGTTGAAGGGAATAGAAATATATATATATATATATACATACATATATGAGGGTATATGGGCATATGAATACATATGTGAATGTGTGTATATATGTTTACAGGTATACATAGATAGAGGGCACAGGACCAATTTAATAGGAAGGGATGATACTTAAAAGGTGAAATTAAGAGGTGAAAGAGGAATATAATGAGAGGAGATGGGAAGAGACATAATAGGGTAAACTATCTCATATAGAAGAGGCAAGGGAAAATGGTTGCAATGGAGGGGAAGAATAGGAAGGCAAAAGGGAATGGGTCAACCTTATTCTTATTGAATTTGGCTTGGGGAGGGAATGAAATACACACTAAATAGGGTATCTCACCCTACAGGGGAGTAGGGGAGAAGGGGATGAGAAGGAGGATGATGGAAGGGAGGGCAGGCTTGGGTGGGGGAGGAAAGTTGGAAGCACCCACTTTTGAAAAGGGACAGGATCAAAGTAGATAATAGAACAAGTGGGAGGTGGGATAGGATTGAGGGAAATACAGTCAGTCTTTTACAATATATCTGCTATGGTAATGTTTTGCATTAGCTACACACGTACAACCTATACTGAACTGCTTGTCTTCCCTTGACAAGGGAGAAAGGGAATGAATCTGGAATTCAAAGTTTTAAAATCAAATGTTTAAATATATATGTATATGTGTATATATACCGTGTTTCCCCAATAATAAGACCTATCCCGAAAATAAGCCCTCCCCTTACTTTTGTAAGATTCCTCTAAAATAAGCCCTCCCCCAAAAATAAGCCCTATTGAGATTGCTACTGTAGTGAAGGTGATCCCCTGCGCTACACGCTACATTACGGTACCCTCTGTATGTACCGCCCCCCCCCGGGTGAAACGCACACCGCACTCCGAGCTGCATCCAATCAGAGCTGCAGCAGTGAGTGTGTCATCCTGTTCTTCCCCAGTGATTTGCTTGCTGGCGCCATTGAGAGCAGTTCTGCAGAGGAGAGCTGAGGCAGGACAACATAAAAACCCGGTATGTAAGCGGGAGTGAGGGGGCATGATGGAGGATAAAAAGGGCATGATGGAGGAAAAAAGAAGAACTCAGGGGGCATGATAGAGTGAAAAGAAGGACTGATGGTCATAATTTTATTATTCTGTCTGTTTTGACCCCCAGACATGAGTACAAAAAGGAAGAGCTATACTGTTGAGTATAAGAAAGCAGTTGTAGAGGAGTCACATGTCATTGCTGTCAATGTTCATTAAAATAAGCCCTCCCCTGAAAATAAGCCCTCTGGTGTTTTTCTGTCCAAAAAATTTAATAAGACAGTATCTTATCGGGGAAACACGGTGTATATATATATATATGTATATGTATATATGTATATATATGTATGTATATATATACACACATATATATGTATGTATGTATATATGTATATATATACACATACTATCATTAATACTATTTTACATGTAATTGGGAAATAAGATACACAGGCACTGGGGCATAGAGATCCACTATGCCCTACTGGAAAAGTCGAAAGGGGTATGGGAGAAAATATGGGAGAGAGCAGACTGGAGGAGGGGATATCCTGTGGGACTGCTATTTTGGGGAGGTGAGCAGGGGAAAAACGGGGAGAAAATTTATAACTCAAAATCTGGCAGAAATGAATGATGTAAATCAGAAGTTAATAAAGCATTTGAAAAATGGAAAAAAAATAAAAGCATCACCATCTTTCAATTCACCAAGGTTCACAACAACAACAAAAACAATACAATGCTCCAAGACAAATACAAAGGACTCATGAGGCAAAATGCCAGTCACATCAAGAGAAAGAACTGATGGACTCTGAATGCAGATGGAAGCATGTTTATTTCATTTACTTTATTCTTTTGTGCGTGTTTTCCCCTTTTTATCTCTTTCTTCTTTCATAACTGTGACTAACAAGAAAATGTGTTTTACATGATAGCATATGTATAACATATCAAATTGTTTACCATTTTAGGATGAAGGGAGGGCAGAGAGGGAAGGAGGGAGAAAATTGTGGAATTCACAATCTTGTAAAAAAAAAAGAATGCTAAAAATTGTCGACAAAATTGGAGGGAAAATAAAATACTATTTAAAAATAGATAAATGAAAAAGCATTCTAAATGATATTGTTATTTATTTTAACCTAATGGGAAGAAGGATTATGGGGAAATAGATAAGAAATCAAAAGAATAAAGTAGAAAACAAGAGCTATGTAAGATCAGTACTATGCCTTATAAAGCTTATTTCTGAGGATAATCATGCTATTCATTATTCATATTATTCAAAAGGCTATTCATTAGAAAAATTACAAAATTAGCTGTGAATAGGGACAAGCAGTAGATAGGGCACAAGACCAGGAGACAGGAAAACTGATTCTGAGTCCTGTCTCAGTCACTTCATAGTTGTATAAATTTGGTCAAGTCACTTATACCTTTTCTCATAGGTAAAAGGACCTATTGGGACCAGATTCTCTAAAAAGTTCTTCCCAGGTCTAAAATGCATAAGTATAATGAAAAGTACAAGATGCCTAGCTAAGGTAGGAAATATATAAATTGTAGAATAAATGAATCTTCACATGTTCAAATGAAAAAATTTAAATGATTTTTACTTCTTATAAGTCAACTTATTAAGAAAAATAAGCCCAAAGGGGACAGCTTCATTACCATGAGTTCCTGTTCTGTTCAAACAAAAGGATATATATTTTTTTTTCGCTTGTTCAAATCAAAACTGTACTATACAACAGTCCTGGGGGAAAGGAAATCCTATTTCTTCTCAAGCAAGGGCAACATTAAAAAAATAAAAAGGCTGACAGGACTTTTGTTTTGTTTTGTTTTCCATCACAAAGTTATCATGCTGCCTTGACAATAGCAATGAACTGGAAGTCATGTGAGTCCTGGAATCAAATCCCAGCTTGGACACCCTAGGCCAGACAGAGTCTCTCTGGCTTTTGGTTTGCTCATCTGTAAAATAGACTTAACAACGTACTTGAACTTCATAAGGCTACTGTGAACCTCAAAGCTGTATATAAATTCAAGTTGCTATTACAGTCTCCCTCTCCTCAGGTGTTCCTCTCAATTAGATGATTTCACTAGGAGTGAGGGATGCCAGCAGCCTGTTCAGCTGGCAGGTTGTTTAACCCAACCCTTCTTGTGTTTGTTCCTCTAAACTCAATTATTCTGTGGGCTCAAATTATATTGAATTATGCTTCTCACAATATTCGAAATGGCTCATTTGTTCGGGGAATTACATGACTCTAATTATATCCCAAAAATGCTGACAACCAAAAGAACTAATGAAATGCAGTGTGCCACCAGCAGCAGTCCCTAGAAATTGGAGTGTTATGGCATGTTTAAACATTGCTATGAATGCCAGTCAAGTGCAAAATGAATGGAAACAAATGCTATTAAGTCTAATGATGACTTCTGACCTTTGATCCCCAGTGTGTCTCTGTAAAACTCCCAACTTCTACATTCATGCTGGACCCTACCACCAGGAAGAATCATCAGGAGGCTATCCTTCCTAA
The DNA here is from genome assembly GCF_028583685.1 of Petaurus breviceps papuanus. Classification (NCBI taxonomy): domain Eukaryota; kingdom Metazoa; phylum Chordata; class Mammalia; order Diprotodontia; family Petauridae; genus Petaurus; species Petaurus breviceps. The sequence goes on along the minus strand of NW_027185612.1, from coordinate 4,745,171 downwards.
GACATTTACTATTTCCCCCCAAAATACTGTCATCATGTCAGTACCAGCTTGAGAACCTTCAGAAGCTTTTTATTATGATTATCCAAGTTCTTGTACCTACCTTTTGAAGTTCTCCATAACCTTGGATGAATGCTAGCTTGCTCAAAGTTTCCCATGCATGTCTTCCAGTTAAATAATGGCATCTATTCATAGGGCCTAGTATATACTATGAGAACATTTACCATTTGGAGACATTTTGTAACTGTTCTCATGTTGTGACCCATATCTGTAATTCTCTTTATCTTAATATGTGTGTTTGAAAAACAACTAAACTAACACAGAAAGGTGATTGAAGCACCTTACTCCTCTTGCAAGCTACATATATAATCAAGGCTAAAAGAATGGATGTATTTGTTTATATGTCCAAGAAAATAAATGGGGCTTTCCTGGGTAGGTTCTCCTCAGATGTTACTTGTTATGTGGCTCCCCAAAACATGTCTCCTATTAAGGCTTTCACGGTCAGTGCTCCCCTCCATGGTTTCTCTAGCCTTGTAACATCATTCATAATAGCTAAAATGAATGGTTAGCAATGCTAATGGATGAAATTCTTTAAGCCTTGCAAAGAGTTTTAGAGATTTTAACTCATTTGACCCTCATAACAATCCTGGGAGGTAAATGCTATTATTGTTCCTGTTTTACAGATGAGGAAAATGAGGCTGAGACTCTCTCAGGTCACCTGGCTAGTAATTGTCTGAGGCAAGATTTGAACTCAAGTTTTTCTGACTCCACATCAAAAACTTTATTCAAAATATATCTAGCTCTCTAGATGCCTACAGCTCCCTAGAGAGGCCAGGATTATCCATCATTATCATCATTTGCTGTAATGATTCCCTCGCTATCCTATGCGGCCTTGTTCTCTCCATACTCTACTCCTCCAGCATTTCTCCTCCTAATACAATGGAAAGAGCATGGTATGTTCTAGTTGGACTAATGAGACCAGCCTGATTATGGTGGTACATGTAGGAGAGTAATGAAGGACCAAGACTGGATTGATAAAGTTAGGCCTAATTCAATAGGACTTTTAGAGTTTAATGAAGCAGAACTGGGTTTGAATCCTGGCTCAGCTACTTACCAACTGTTCCAGTTTGGGCAAGTGACTTCACCTTTCTGGGTTTGCTGATTAATATCTAGAAGAGGATCAAACTGGATGATCTCTCAGGTTGTAGCCCCACCACCACCACCCCCAATCTAAATCCTAAGATCTCCCTGGGTATCAGTTTCTTTATTTGCAAAATGCAGATAATAACATTTCCAATTCCTACCTCACTGAGTTGAGGTGAGTAGAGCATTTTGCAAAGTTAAGCTCCATTTAGAAACTAGCTATTAATAAGATAGAGAAAGAAGACTTCCAACTTGAAATAGGAGTTATTAGAGAAAAATGAAGAAATGAAAAAGTAGAAAGCAGAAATTAACCTGAACACAGTTAAGCCAGACAAACATAAAACCATCCCTTCTTTCTGCTTTCAGTTTAAAAAGAGAAAGAGGCCCATGTTTTTAATAACTTATTCCCATACACTATGAATTCCTAGAAAGAGGTCACTAAGTCTCATGCATCCTTTGAATAGCAAATACAATGGTGCCCCACAAAATCTTAACTGAGGATGAGATTATTAACAATAACAAGGACAGCATTGGGGGTTTAAATTGAATTTGTACCTTTAGTTAAAGAATTAGTGGTTTACTGTTTTAAAGGGAGCAGAGGCATGATTGATTGCTTACAAGTAAGATATATATTTTTTGTGAAATGTATTCCATATGTTATTAACAAGTATGAGAAACATATTAAATGCCATAATGATAAAGAAGGGCACATTACTTCTCACTGATACACCGAGTATAAGAATAATTCACTTGTTTGCATTTGGAGATTTTCTTTCCTTATTATTGCCTGGCACATAGTAAAAATTTAATAAATGTTTGTTGACTGACTGACTGATATAGGAATGGAAAGTTCTGAATGTTCAAAAAATAATAATATCAAGCAGAAATACACTGCACCAAAAACCCAAATTGAAAGGAAAAAGAAAGAGAAGGTACCTGTCACTATCTCAAAGTTGTTGGTGATAAGAATGGAGGAACCTGTGTAGTAAAGTATGCACAATGCCTAGGTATTACTCTACTGAGAATGTGCCTAGAAAGCTGCTAAGTGATGGCAAAAATCCCTTCAGCCAGCACATGAGGAGACTTCAAGCTAGCATCACCCCAGGCACAGTTCTGATCATACTCACTGGACACCATAGGGGTAAGCGAGTGGCTTTCCTAAAGCAGTTGACTAGTGACTAGACCTCTGATCATCAACTATGTTCCTCTGAGAAGGACCCATCAGAAATTTGTCATTGCCAACCTCTACCAGGGTTAACCTTTTAGGTGTAAAAATTTCAAATCATCTTACTGGTGCTTACTTCAAAAAGAGTCTCTGTAAACCTAAACACCAAGAAGGAGAGATTTTTGACGCAGAAAATGAGAAATACGAGATTACAGAATAGTTGTAAGGTTAATCAGAAAACAGTAGACTCTGTTTTCTGCCCCAAATCAAGAAAATTCCTCAGCTCCATGGCTATCTGCATTCTTTATTCTTTTTCTCCAATGGAGTTTGTCCTCACAAACTGGTGTTTTAAATGTCTTGCAGAGAACTCTTATTAAAATATTTCAAATAGCAAAAAATAATAATAATACCTATTAGCAACTATCAATATTGATAGCCATAAACAGATCCATTTCTTGCCTCCAGGGCTTTGCACTGACCATCCCCTCCCTCCATGACTAGAATGTACTCCTTCAACCCTTCAAAACCTCTCCCTCACAAAGTCCCTCATTCCTTCAAGATGCAGCTCAAATATTACCTTCTACAGGAAGCCTTTCTTTACTCCCTCAATTGATAGTGACATCCTTCCCACACTAGCATATATGGAGAGAAAGAGAGAAAGAGACAGAGACAGAGAAAGAGAGAAAGAGACAGACAGAGAGAGAGAGAGAGAGAGTTTATTTTGTATGTCTATATATACATATAGAGGAAGAGTCCTCCCAGATAGAATGTAACCTGCTTGAGGGTAGAGATTATGTCACTGGGGCAAGGGGCAATTCTCAGCACCTAGCATAATGCCTGGCACAAAAGAGACACTTAATAAATATTTGTTGATTAACTGATTAATTGAACAAGTGTAGACAATCCCAACAATGGAAAATCTGATTTACTCCTACCTAGCTTTGAAATATATCCAAGGGCACAGAATCAAAACCACATATACAAAGGTACTTACATTCAGACATAAATGCCTAACACATTATCTCATTCCCCCTCATATTTCAACCCTGCTGCCAATATACTGTAACCCAAGGGGTGGTGAAAAGGAAAAAACTTTAGATCATCTGTAAGGTGGATAATCCACTTGTAGGTAACTAAAGGCTGACTGTAATGACTAAGACTCACCAGTCAATTTGTTGCTACATTACATCTACCATGTGTCCTGTAAATGGCCACAGTCTTTTTGTTTACTTTTGAATGCTGGCCTGATATTTTCTATTCCTGAGGTGATAGAAACTTTCTCTTTACCCATTTTGTATTGAATGGTTTTTTTCCTTGGTCAAATAAGAGTCAATGATTAAGGAGGAAAATTGGGCAGGATACCCACAAGCCAACCATGCGCTCAGAAATCAGAGGAAGCTTAGAAGGAATGAAAGAAACAAGTATTATTAATCACTTGCTCTGGTGCCAAGTGCTATGTCTTTAAGTACTTTACAAATATCATCTCATTTGATGCTCAAAACAACTATGGGAGTTATTATCCACATTTCACAGATGAGGTAATTGGGGCAGACAGTGCTTAAGTGACATATGTAGGGTCACACAGATTGTAAATGTATGAAGCCAATTTTAAATTCAGATCTTCCTGACTCCGCGCCCAGCACTCTATCCACTTTACCAACCTATCTGCCTTTAGGCACTCTAGGTAAGGGAAAGGTAAAATTCCTACCATTTCCACTTTTTTCTATTTAATTTTTAATTTATGAAATAAAACAAGTATTTCCATAACTTAGTATATTAAAAAAGATTGCATAAGAAACTGCATATCATTTATGTACAACTTTCTTCCCTTTTAAATATATAATAAAATTACAAGTAATTTTTTTTCCTTTTTTTCTTCCCACCCTTCCTCTACCACCTTAGAGATAGTTAGCATTAGACACAAATAGACATATACATGTGTGTGTGTGTGTAAAATTATTCTATACATACTTCTATCAGTTATTTCTCTGGATGCAGATAGTATCTTTCTTCATATGTCCTTTATAGTTAATTTGGGTATTTATAATAGTCAAAATAATTTATTCTACTCAAAGTCATTCTTTTTTTTTTTTTGCTTTTTGGAGAGCAATTGGGGTTAAGTGACTTGCCCAAGGTCACATGGCTATTGTCTGTGTGTGTGTGTGTGTGTGTGTGTGTGTGTGAGGTCAGATTTGAACTCAGGTCCTCCTGACTCCAGGACCAGCGTTCCACTCACTACACCACCTAGCCACCCCTCAAAGTCATTCTTAAAATAATATTGTTACCATATACAATCTTCTTTTGGTTCTGCTCATTTTTCTCTTCATTATTTGGTACAATTCTTTCCATGTTTTTCTAAGATTGATAAGCTCCTTATTTCTTATAGCACAGTAGTATTCTATCACAATTATATACCACAACTTGTTCAGTCATTTCCCATTTGATGCACATCTCTGAAACTTACAGCTTTTTACCACCACAAAGAAAACTACTGGAAGTGTTTTAGAAAATATAGATTCTTTTCCTTTTTCCCCTAATCATCTTTGAAAATAGACCTAGTAATGTCCCCTAAGAGGAGCTGGATACCCAAAGAAGCTGATGAAGTTTAGTGAGACCACAAGTCCAGGACTAAATCCTTCAGAGTAGGTATTTCATTCTTGGGGAAAATAGGACATAACTTCTCAAGTCAAGAAATTACTTTTGTTCCAGTGCATGACTAACTCACTGTACTAAGGATTCTAAAATGAATCAAACAAGGGCAGTGATGCTAGTTGACATCTCCAGGCAGAACTTCTAAACACATCCAATTCCTCTAAATAAAGCAAAAAATATCTAGTGCACATTCTTAATGGAAGCTAAGAGAGGAGCTGCTATAACTTGTATGAGGTAATGAGTGCAAAGCGCTCTGCAAACTTTAAATCCTTACATAAATGCTAGATGATGATAACAGTGAGGATGATGATAAGAATGACTTGAATCACTGATTTAGAGGCAAGGAAACCTAATCTAATCAACAAGAACCCAACTAGCTAGAAATTTGCCTCCCCTCCACGCTGACAAGAAAGAGAAAAGTGACACAGCAACAAACTGAAATTAACCTGTCAGGAAATGTTCGGCAGTCCATACAAGAGGTCCTTCCTGCCATACTATCTGTTTATCTTATCTAGGCTGGGCCTTCCCTTCTTTCCCATTTTGGAAATTCAAAAGCTACTCATGTGGCCAATTCCACTACTAATCAACATAGAAACTTTGTCCCGTTCTGTCTCTGACCGGGCTGGTTCAACTCTCCTTGGGCAACCTAATGGTCCCTTACTCCTAGGGATTCACCAAAGTAATGCTGAAATTAGTGAGGATACATGATCTTCATAGCTCACTGTAGCTCAGAATTCCACTCAAGAGATTTGCCAGCCTCTCCCTTCTGAATAACTATGATTATAGGCATGTATCACCACCCGTGACTATCATACCTTCTTAGCTCCACTTCTCCAGGAAATGAAAATTCATGTCCCTTCAAATTCTGCAAGATCCTCAGTCAGCAAACAAAGATTCAACCACATCTGCAAGAACTCCCTTCAACTAAAACATGAAAGTGGCTCTGGGCCTTATACAAAGATCTAAAAAGAGAAGAATTGCGATTTAACATTCACTTAATCAAAAAATCCAATTCAGCAAAAGACCCCTTCCCCAAACATTCCAGTTAACTAAGGCATTGGAGGAGGGGAAAGATTGAGCTTCAGTGCAGTTGTTTTATTCATTTCTGTTTGGTTTTTTAGTCTCCCAAGCCAATAGTGCAGCAATATTTTACTGTAAAGCATAATACAATTGATACTGGATTATAATCACCCAGTTAAGGTAGATGTGTGAGAAACAAACAAACAAATACAAAACGCTGTTTTCAGCTATTAGCACAGTACCTGGTACATAGCAGGTGCTTAATAAATGTTTATTAAATTGAAGGAAGAATTCAGTAGCACAGAAGTAACTGGAAGATGTTAGTTGTGAGTGGGGGAAACAAATGCAGCTGCTGCATTAAACTCAAATGTTTCTGGTTCTATGGATTTTATGCAACAACTTTTTTTTTTAATCCAAATTGGCTTCCCCCAACACCTAACACATTTTTAGGCTTCTTATTTCTATCAGTTGGTGTAGGCCCTGGAAACACCAACAAATTTTAACATTGGCCAAAGCAAAATATAATCATGACAGTAAGTCTGTTAAAGGCAAAGGAAGATTATTCACATTATTGTCCATTCCATTAGTACTCAAATATTTAAATTTATCTCTTATCTCCTTGATATGACTGTTCCTTTAAATAACATTGATTGCTATCCATCCATGATTGCTCATCCTGCACAAATCTTGTCCACATATTTCCAGAAGTTTGCTGAAGGTCTCTTGCCAATGTATTGAGGGCCTTCTTTATCATCTCTTGATACCTTGAGTCTGATAACGGAAAACACACACTGTTCATCAATTCTCCCTCACTCTTGCTATGTGACCAGTTCATCCTTTAACCCATAGATATATATGATTACATCCTTTACAATGAATCTTTTTATAGCTTATTTTCAGCATGCTCACATCCATTATATTCTCTTCAGAAATGGTAATTTTCCACAACCAGAAGGTATACACACAAGTTATGGATCTGATAGTATAAATAAGTAAGCCAATGTGTATTCAGCACCTTCCCATGTGTTGGGTTTTTCTTTTAATTCTTCCCCCACTCTTTTTTGGTACTGTTCACAAGTGCTCTCTTCTCTCCCCTCCCCTGACATGGCCAACATCCTCATGCCAACCCCTTGTTGTGCAAAGTCTTCCATGTAACTACTCTTCTTATGGTAATTGCCTTTTTGCTCTAGATTTTTTCTCTCCCCCAAACCAAACATCGAAACTTACCTGTCTCATGTTCTATATCCTGTCCTTTTAGGAGCTTGCACTCTGATGTACAAGGTTCCATCTAATGGAGTCTCATTCTAATAGATGTTAATAGCTTAGTATATTAGCCCACTTAGGGAATATTTGGATTTTTAAAAGTCTTCTGGCGTATCAGAAAGAACAGTGGTTGGATTTCTGGTAGCAGCTCTATGAACTTAACCCCTTTGAGCTTGCTTTCTGCAATGTAAAATAAAAAAGCTTAATAGCCCCTGTATTCTTTGTATTATATGATAGTATATTTGCAGTCACTTTGTAAACTATTAAGCATTTTTACCACTAAACCAAAGGTACAATCTTTAATGGCTGAATTTCAAAGATGAGTGCAAAACAATAATTGTTTTCCAGGGTTTACAATCTAATAGAGTAGACAAGGCAAGAACACATATCTATTACGCAAAGCAGAATATAGTGGGTGCCAATAAGAGAAGCACAAAGTGCTAAGGAGATTCAGAGTAGGGAGCAGTCACATTCACTGCAAAGAAGGGGAGAGTAGGGTATCTGGAAAGCTTTCATGAAGAAATAACATAGAAAAGGTATATAAGAAGTTAGGGGGAGGGGAATAGTGAAAAGTTATGGAGGAGAGGAAATTTCAAAAACAAGGTATAAGAAGAATAAATGGAAACATGCAAATGAAAATCATGATACAAAAAATAGCTCCTTTTATAACGTTTTAATTTTTTATGAAAATCTCCTATATTCCCTTATCCAAAACCATGAAATACTTAGTTTTTCATTAACAAAAAGTTTCCAAGGTCAATGCCAAAGCCCAAACTCTTCCTCATAACAACATTTCCTTTAAGGTTCCAGTTTTTTTTCCAATCACTTACTTCTTCCCTAGTTCTGGAAATGTTTAGCCAAAGGGTTAGCTAACAGATTCAAAGAAAGTATGAGGGGCATACTTGGGCTTGTCCCAATAAAACATGACCTGCCAAAAACTATTTTTGACTAACATTAAGACATAAATTTGTTCCAGCCAATATGTTCAAATAAATTTCAATCCATTTGGTATTGGTTTTGACAGATAATGCTAATTGAGTCCTTTGAGGAAGTATCGTTGTATGGAAAGAGTTGTACTTGTTCTATGATGGGATTTGCTAAATTGATTATTACATTGGATTAATGCCCTACATTTAAAACCTCGGTAAATTACTTCTTCCAATTCTTTCCTGTCTGTCATGTTTCATTAAGAACAGAAAACTCTCTGGTCAGGAGAACTCAAAAATAGCACTCAACAACCTATTTATTAACTACTCTAACAAGGGTGTTCAGGATGGGACTATTTTTTATACATGAACCTTTCCTAAGTCTGGGAAGACTTTCTTCTACCATCTTATCAAACCTGCTCCTTTGATTAGCTTTGGAAAGCTCACCTATATGAAGCCTTCCCTGACTGGAAGAAACAGGGTAACCATCACCCTAGCCTTACTCTATATAAAGCTTCCAAATAGTTCCCTTTTCATTCCTCTACCCTTCAAAACTGAACATGATGTACGACAAATCACTTTGAAAAGATTTTAAAAATACTATTCCTGAAACAAAGCAAGTATTTAATCAAAGTTTTTCTCATTTGTTTATATGTATACAAATTCAAGGTACTATTATAAGATATGTTCCATTCTATATAACGTGTGTATTGCTGGAAGATATAAGCAATTGATTATTGTCTGAAGTTAATAAACATATTAGGCCAATAAATCCGGACAACCATCTAAACCAGAGTGAGAATCATATAAATTGGCAGTCAACTTTTAAAAGGGTATTGGAAGGAGACATAATGGACTTCATTCATCCTGCCACATGAAGGAGAAAGAAAGTAAAGTGAAAAAAAGTACTAGCTCTTTATCTGAACCCCAGAAGACCCGTCTCCAAATCCTACTTCTGAGGCTTATTAGTTATGTGAGCTTATTAACTGAGTAAATCACAACCTCCCAGAGCCTTAATTTCCTCATCTGTAATAATAGGAGGTTGGACTGGTTACCTTCAGAGATACTTTCAAGGTCTAGATCTATGATCCTATATTCTGGGTGCTTCAGAGCAAAGTGATAGAATGCTAAATTAGGGTCCTTTACTGCAGCAGACTGAAAGAGGGCTCTTGGAATTTGGCTATTTTTGAAATGAGGAGAGTTGCTCAGTCCCTCTTATCTATTTTAATACCTACATTTGGGCAATGGCCTCTCCAAATGAGTGATTACATGGTAACTCAGAATCTGCACTAGGGAAAGGAAAAGGAGAAAACTCAAGCACAAGAAAGGCACATCCAAATGAGATTTGTTCAAGGACATTCTGGACCAAGAAGCAGGGTGAAGTAATATATGGGAAGCCAGTCTCACATCCAGAAAGACCAGGGTTCAAATCCCAACTCTGACACATATTAGCTGGATCACCTTGGGCAAATCATTTAACCTATTATGGCTCTAGGCAACTCTCCAAGACCATAAATTCCAAAGACGGTGCTTACTTGCATTAATGGAGGGAGTTTTCTCACTGGAAAGTTCTCTAAACCAATGAAATAAGAGATTTGGTCTCTGTTGCTCTGGACTGTTAACAGAGACCTCAGGAAGTAAAGAGACAGAAGGGGTACTATGGTCCGACAAATCTACTTACAGACTGAGGTAATGGTATGATATGGCAACTCTCAAAATAACTGTCCTGATCTCCAATTTTATACAGGAAAAGTCCTATCTCAGATGTTTTCTTTTTCCCTTGCTTCCAAAATACCTTCATGACCGTATAACCAATGCCTGAAATACTTTTAACCAGGACAAAGCTTTTCATGCTATTACTTGCCATAAGGTATACAAAGTAGGATACCCTTGCCTCAGATGTAAATAACTGAGATCAGATTCAAGTTTTGAGAGTGAGATTAGAGCTGGGTGTCTGAAGGGGAAGAAAAAAACATCTTGAATGCAAGAAAGAAGCTCAGAGGCACTAAGGACATACTCCTATTAAGACCATAATTTTGCTTGCTTTACCTGTGGAAAGGAGAAACCTATCTCTTTAATGTCTTCCTAAAAAGTAAATTCCTTTTGTATTTGGTAAATTACAGATCAGGGCTTGAGCAGGTATACTGGTTAAAAGATACACAAAGATGAGTTCAGGACCTTGCACATAGTATTCTCTTAAGATGCTTCTTGGTCCATTGGAAGAAGGGAAAGGGAAAAAAAAAAAAATATATATATATATATATATATATATATAAAATCCTTCTCTCCTCTGACTTCAGAAGGCTGTGTAGGGGCTTACTTTTCTAGGTCTGAAAAGTAAACAACAGAATGAAGGTAGTGGCAGCCACATTCTGCCCATCTTTTTGCCAGGAAATGCCTTCCTTAGAAAATACAATTTTATGGTCCACCAAGGAAGAGTAGCCATTTTTCACCAATGTCATTGGTTCTGGAAGGATGATGAAATAAAGATAGAGACAAATGGGGAAAATGATGTAGGTGAGATATTGACCTAAGTCATAGTAACAGATACCCATGAGATGAAAAAAAATGGTAAAATTCCATGTTATATACTCCTCCTTCAGAGGACCCAGAACTTTATCTTTATACTGAATGTACTTTGCCCTTTTCCTTAGGAGATCTCCAAGTGTCTAAGGAACCAAGAGTTGTCATTAATAATAGGCAGTAGCAGAGACAGGGTAGATAAATTCCCTGAAATCTATAAGTCTTTGAAGGATTTAAGCAGCAAAAGTCACAAGACTAAAGATCCTTAAGGATGGAACTACATTTCCTTGTCATAAAACTCCAAACCAAATCCTAGACAGAATTTCCCCTCTAGGGACAGATGGAAAATAATAAACAAGTCTCTGAGACCAAATTCAGGATATAAATCTCCTCAGAAATACTGGTTTCAAATAAATTTGTTAACCAAATTCATGAGTCTTTAGGCTGAATTTCCATGGAACAAGATATACACAAGAACTAGAGAGGTACAGCTGATTGCTTCCCTTAGTTAAAAGAAGACATAATAAATTTATTGCATTCGAAACATTTCATTTTCCCTTTTGGAGTGGTCTCAGCATTACATATCTCAAATAAAGATACTTGTCATTCCTTTCACCAAACCTTTCAGCCAGAGGGAAATGGTGATTTGTAACCCACCTGTCAGCCAAGTCAATTGAAAGAAAGTTTTATTTTAAGTGGTTCACAAACTGTCTTTAAAAATTCATGTATCTTAGTGGATTCGTTGTGCAAAGGGCTTAAGATGCAATGAAAATTCACAACTCTAAGAAAAAAATATGAAAAAAATTAAATGTTCTATGGAATAGGGTTTCAACATTTGAAACTTTTTCCTTTATCTTCATTCTCATCAAGGACTGGACCATTTTTCTTTGTTTTGCAGTATGTATTCATGGATGCATAAACTCATTTACTAAATCTAGAAGCCATATTTCCTTCCACTGTTAATATTTTCCATGTTGATTTATCTACTTATGTTCATGGTCTCTTGGTTTTCTTCTTCCTGAGATCTCTGAAAATTTCAGCCTTTTTCCCCTTTGATTTTCTCCTTTCTGCCTCTGTCCCCTCTGATAGTGGTTTCCTTTGAGGACAGATCTCAAAGCATCTCAGCCTCTTCCCACACTAGGCAACAGGTTCACTAGCCTAGATCTTTGCCCCCAGTGACTTTTGGGTGATCAGAACTGGCCCTAGCTGGATGTCATGTTCTTTCCAGCAGGCTTAGTGTAGTGTTACACACACATACACACACACACACACACACACAGTGCAATGTTCTGTTCTGGTGTCCACTCCCTCTGTTCCTTAGTTCTCTGACCTGGCACTCTCAGTTCAGAGACCTGCTGCATGGGTTCTACAGAGTTGTCCAGCCTAGCACTAGCAGTTCTGAGCTTTGCAGCCCTCATATTATGTGGTTGCAACCCCCAACAGGCATTTGCTCCAGGACTGAGGTAGCAGATAAGATCACTCCACTTTACCCTTCCATGGTTTCAACTCCACAGAATGAGATGCCTCTCCCAGGATAAGCTCATCAATTCTTAACTCACCATCATCCTGCTAGGTCAAGTCTTGACTGATTCCATGACCTTCAGCCTCCTCTCCCCTCTATTTGGAAGGAGGAATACCAAACATCTCTTCCAAACACCTTCATTTATAATGGGCAGAAACGAAATCTCAGATCTCTCCATTTTACATCTGTTTTCCTGCCTGGTTTTACCTCCATGGAACAAGATGACTTTGTGCAAGGTAACTCCTGGTGTTCACATCCTCCTGCTTGCCCTAATTTCTTCCTTCCTCCTTTTGTTTTTGTCTTCCCCCTTTAGATTGTAACCTCACTGAGGGCAGGGACTATCTTTTTTTTTATTAATTGTATCCTTGGCCATTAGCACAGTATATGGCAAATAATAGGTGCTTAATAAATGTTTATTGGATTGGATTAGATTGAGAGTCAGTAGTCATCAGAGTATGGAAAGATAAATTAAAGGTTGACCTTGAATGAACAGGAAGATTTATATATTTCTGGGGCACATTATCTGAAATGGTACATAGAGCAACCCAAGATTTGTCAAACCTAACAATAACTACCAATTAATAATCATTCATTTGAGAATAAATAATACTGCAAAAAAGGAAGCTAGAAAATACTACTAGTCATTATTGAGTCCTGAGTAAAAAGCAGGTGGTGTTTTCATAACTGGTTCTAATAGGGTTTTAGAGGAGAAAGGCATATTTGGACCATGAACCACTGGTTAAGATGATGGCCAAGAACAGGTTTATAATTTCTATACTACAGTCTATCCTTAAGAGGTAGAAATAGAGTCTTGATCAGGGATAGAATTCATGTAACAGTGTGTGTGTGTGTGTGTGTGTGTGTGTGTGTGTGTTACCTGGAGTCTTGCAAAACTGAACAGGGAGGCTTTTAAATTGAAAATGATGGAGAGAAAACATCCTATAGAATTAATTAGTCAACTCAGCTACCACAGAAAACAGCAGGTACATTATAGGGAGAAAAAATTCACTAGAGAAGAACAGTAATTCACAGGAGTTATATCCCAGAAGAGATACAATAATAAAAACTTACAGCTTCCATGACCATGTGCAGAGCATTCAGTTCAGAAAGTGTCTTCAAGCCCCACCTATCTGCCAGGCAGCAGGCACCAGGAGAAGAAAAACCAGAATGAAGCTTTCCCTACCTTATAGTAGCTAACATTCTACTAAGAAAGAAGTAGTTTGGACACAGCCAAGTAAGTACAAAATACATTTACATGTAAATCAATAACAACTGGGGGAATCATGAAAGTCCCCTTCTGAGAGGTGACATTGGAGCTGAGTCTTGAAAGAAGAAAGGGATTCCAAGAAGCAGAGATGAGGAGGGAGAGCATTCCAGGCACAGGGGTGCAGTTTATGCAAAAGTACAGAGAGGAGATGTAATGCTATTTACCTGAACAGCAAATATGCCAGTTTTGCTGAAATACAGATTATATGAGGGAAAAGGATAGATAATTAGACTAGAAAGGTTGTTGCCAGATTGTGAGTGGCTCTTATTGACAAAGAGAGGGGTTGGGGGAGGAGGGCGGGGGGAGAAGGTGAAAAGAAAAAAAACTTTTTTTTTTTTGCTTTTTGGAGTGGTGAAGGCAGGGCAACTGGGGTTAAGTGACTTGTCCAAGGTCACATGGCATTATCTAGCAAAGCACCACAGGGATCTGTTTTTGACTCTGTTCTGCTCAATATTTTAATTAGTGCCCTTATATGAAAGCATGGATCAAATGCTAATCAAAAATACGGGGCTGACTTAGTGATCCACATGCTCAGTATAAGCCAAAAAAGTCAAAAAAGCCATTGAGAACTAAGACTGAAATTAAGAAAGGCCCAGTGTCCATAACTAGGGAGACAATAAGAGTCTTCCTATGCTCTGCCCTGCTCAGAGCACATCTGTATTGTGTTCAGATCTGGGTACCACAATTTAGGACAGACATCGATAATCTGGGGTACATTCAGGGGAAGGCAAATAGGATGATGGTGTCTGTAGCCCAACATACTGAGCATTGGGTTTAATCTCCTAACTAACTTCACCCCCCCACCCCCAATTACTTTCTCTTTAGCTCATGTTTTCTCCCTCTACCTCACCCACAATTGTTCTGGGAAATCTCAGAATATACTTGGAAGACAGCTCATGCCTAGGTCTCTACAGAGGCAAATGAAAGGACCCTGAGATCTTTGTAAAAAGCACTTAGGGCCCAGAGGGGTCAACGTATTTGTATAATTCACAAAACAAGTCAATAATGGAGCCAGGATTACATCCCAGGTCTCCTGACTCTCAACCTCTCAATCTGTCACAATTTCCCTGACCTTTTAAATTTTGTTTCTGTTGGAAGAATAAGGGGGTGGAGGGGAAAGGAAGAGAGACAGCAGATCACTTTTTTTTTTTTGCAAAGTTGTTCTATGGTTAATGCAGGGTTTTAGCTTGTGCTATATAGATAATTAACTCCATCTTTCTCCTTACATTGGGTCTACAGAGCAAGCCATCCTCTCACTCTGTGGGGATTTCATGCCCAATATTCCAATGAATACAAAGGAAGATTCTAGTATAGGATTGATTGCAAGTCATTAATCCCATTTTATGTAGTAAAAATACCAATGAAAGAAAATAAAGCATCACTTTTAATTAACAAAAGCAATTACCAGTAATTAAAAAGCTCTCACATTTGTCAAAGACAGACATTTCACCTTAATTGCTAGGTGTGTTAAATAGGCAATTAAAAACAAATTTTAAAAGGGACTATAGATAACAATAGGGCTTGAAAGTCCTTCTGTCTCAGACAGATTAAGAAGGAAATGGTAGCTGGGACCTTCCTACTTCAAAGTTTGTAAAAAATTGCCAACTCCTATTCTGGTCACAACTGGGCAAATAATATCAACATTTCCATCAGAAATGCCTATGGGGAGAGTTTAATATTTTTTAATACAACTGAAATATTGACAAGCAAAAATATGGGACAGGCTCACATTAATCAATTAATAAAATTTTATTAAGTGCACACTGTACAAGGGACTCTAAGGGGTGCTGAAGTAGATGACAGAATCCCTATCCTCAAGAAACCTAATTTTATCTAAGGAGACTATATAGATATGAAATGATGGTACAAAAGAGTATATTATTAAATATTGATTCAAAGTAGAATTCTAGGACCTCAGAGAAGATGAATAATCTAGCAAGAAAACTTGTATATAAGCATGTAAATGCCTACTGCACGTCAGGGCTTGTGCTAAGCTTTAGGAATGCAGAGAAAAGCAAAAACATATTTCCTGCCCTCAAAGAAGTCACATTCGAATGAGGACACAGGCAGGGGTGGAAGTGGTGGATGGAGTACAGGATGGAGTTATCAAGGAAGGCTTTGTAGAAGAGGTAGGCCTTGAAAAATGGATAGAATTTAGATTAAAAAGAGCAGAGGTGGGGAACCTTTAAGAAGCTAGAAACAGAAAAGTCTAGATTCCTGTTAGCTTTCAGCTACCTCCCACTATAATTCTGACTATAGCCTCTCAAAAGCATACGAATGTGAATGAAGAGGAAGGGGAAAGAATAACTTAAACATCGGCTACAGTTTTTTGGGTCATCTTGAATGTGGCCCACCTAGTGTATAGGCTAGCTTGTCTTCCAAGCCTTACCCAGTGCTAGAAGCACAGATGGGAATATCAGATCCTATTAGCTGTCCCTCATTGACATGGGCAGGGACATATCCTTTTCTTAGCCTATGACATGGTTCTGCATAACTAAAACCTTTCTCCATCATATGTATAATTAAATATTTGTCCCCACTAAATGTCCCATCTTGGGAGATCCTAAATTTTTTCCCCTCTTTACTATATACTTATAAAGTCATTCATCTTTTCTCCCTCTTGACCTTCTT
Source organism: Petaurus breviceps papuanus (assembly GCF_028583685.1). Classification (NCBI taxonomy): domain Eukaryota; kingdom Metazoa; phylum Chordata; class Mammalia; order Diprotodontia; family Petauridae; genus Petaurus; species Petaurus breviceps. The sequence goes on along the minus strand of NW_027185612.1, from coordinate 4,729,062 downwards.
GATATCAATCACTATCTAGTCTGAATAAATTCCCTATTCTATGACCAATATTCAACACTTTGGCAAAAGTGATATATCCAGTCAGACAGTGAACATTACTTATCTGTACATATAATGCTGTTTATATTGATTTAAGATTCATTTTCTCTGCAAAAATACATTCTCATATAATTAATTTATACTATTCATTTATTATCTGAGACATTCTTGCCTTACTATGCCGAACAGGATTTGAGGTTCTGTCTTTCCGCTAGCCATAGTTAGTGATTAATAGATGCTTGTTTACTTGACTTGATTAAAGCTGTCGCAATACAAAAAAAAAAATCTATAGTCATTGGAGTCCTAATCCTAACAAAACTCTCCTTCCCCACATTTGCAGAGTCTATCTTGTTCAAACCTACAACACATCATGCTGGGTAGACTGATGAAGAAGGAGGAAAATTAGGGATGTTCCATTGGATAACACATTGAACAGTTTCCCAAGTACATCACTCTGTAAGTTCAAGTGATAGGTGACTCTGTGGGAGATGGAGGGGCTATTCAGTGGAAAGTAACCAGAGAGAAGAATCTGCTCAAGTTCTCTAAAAGTTTTCTAGTGGTCAGAAAATAAACTAGAGGATAATTCCACTTTTTCCCATGAAAGTAAATGTATGGCCTTGGGTAAATCACTTAATCTTTCAAGAGTTCTATTAGACAAATTACCTGAAAAAATGTCTAAGAGGATTAATTTAACTTTAGTATTTTAAAAGCCTCAGATGAATAGTGTTATTCTTGAATAGCATTCAACTTTAACAGGAAAGGGACAGAGTTTTTTTGTTTGTTTGCTTGTTTTTGCTTTTTTGGAGGGGGAAGGTAGGGCAATTGGGGTTAAGTAACTCATCCAAGGTCACAGGGCTAGTTTTTTGTGTTGTGTCTGAGGCCACATTTGAACTCAGGTCCTCCTGACTCCAGGGCCAGTGCTCTATTCACCTATCCACTCCCAAGGGACAGTGTTTTGAGGCACTAAAATCCTCTTTTTATTATTTTTAATGAAAATGAACAGATTGAAACATTTTGTGCTTTTAAAAACATAGTATAACAAGAGGTCTGTGATGAGGTTACCTATTTAGGGACAGAGGTCTACCTCCAGGTAATCTTGACACTTTTAGGTTCTTACAATTAGCACACTAATCTGTGGGATGATAGTTTTGACTGGAGAAGGGTATATTACTATGGGGGTGAATAGAATTTCAGAGCCAGAAGGGATTTCAGGGATGCTTGAATTAAGGAGTGACCTAAGGGATCTTCAAAGGTTTGTTGTCAGTGATGATGAAGATGATGATATATGTAAACAATAGCATTTGTGAAAGAGTAAGAATAAGATCTCCCATCCCTGGAATGCTTTCTTTGTCACCTTCCTCTTTTCACAGAATCAGAGAATTTGAGAATTAGAAGTGACTTTAGGAGTCATATAATACCATCCATACACAAAAAAGAATATCTCTTATAACATACCTAACACATGTTCATCCAGGCTTGACTTGAAGACCTCTTAGGAAGGATACACATCAATTTTCCATCCCCTTTCACTTATGGACAGAATGACTGTTAGGAAATTCTACCTGACTCAAGACTAAAATTGCCTCTTTGCAAATTTTACCCACTGTTTCTGATTCTGCCTGCTGGTGCCAAACAGACTAAATCAAATTTCTTCTCTGTATAACAGTACTTCAGATATATCAGGATGCCTATGAAATTCTTCCTGAGTCTTCTTTTCTTCAGGCTAAATAGTCTTGAACTAGTCTTTACGGTGTATGATGTAAATTCAACACCCTTCACCATCTTCATTGCCTTCCAGTAGGTACTGTCCAACTTATCTGTGTCCATCTTAAACTACAGCGCCCAAGACTGAACATAATACTTCAGCTAAGGTCTGATGAGGGCATAATGCATCGAGGGCATCACTGTCTTATTCCTGAAAGCTATGCCCCTCTTAGAGTAGCCCAAGATTGCATTAGCATTCTTGGTTGCCACATCACTCTGATGACTTATAGTCCACTAAAACCCCCATGATCCTTTCCAGAGAAAAAAAAAAAACTATTTTCTATCCATATATCCTCTATCTTATACTTGTGAAGTTGACTTTTTATACCAAAGCACAAGATTTTACATTTATCCCTACTGAATTTCATCTTACTACATTTAGCCCATTCTTCTAGCCTGTCAAAATCTTTACTGTGTTAGTTATCCATTCAAACTTTATGTCAGCTGAAAATTTAATGATCATACCATCACTAACTTTATTCAAGTAACTGACAAAAAATATTAAATAGTGCACAGCCAAAGAGAAATCCATGGGGTACCTTACTGGAGACTTCCATTAAAAATCACCTTTATTAATATCAACCAATCAGTTGATTATATTATTGTCTAATCTATATCTTTCCATCTTCTCCACATGAATTGCATGAGATACTTTATCAAAAGCTTTGCTAAAGTCAAGGTAAGTAGTATCCACAGCATTCCCTTTATCTACTAGTTTAGTAATCCTGTCAAAAAAGGAAATTAGTTTAGTCTAGTATGACCAGTCCTTAATGAACTCATGATAGCTCTTTATAATCATTTCTTCCCTTTCTAGATGTTCTACAACCATACATTTAATGATTCTTTCTAGTACTTTCCCAGGAAATGAAATCAAATTCATTACTCAATAGTTTATAGACTCTGTGCTCTTAATTTTTTTTTTGGCAATTAAAATCACGTTTACCCTTCTCCTTCTCTAGTCCTTCTCGTGAAACATCTCCCATTTCCCTTAACCATTCCCAAATCACCAACCATGACCCAGAAAACACCTGTGCCATTTATTTCAGGACCCAAGAATATTTTTTTTTCATCTGGGCTCAGTAACAGGAATTATTCAAGGCACAACTTCAGAATCCTTACTTATCTTGGATATCAAATCTTTGTAATCATTTTTGTTCCATTCATTCTCTTTTGTACAGAAATTGGAAACAAAATTAGAATTGAGCAGCTCTGTTGTCAGTTATCAGGTCATCTGTCCCAAAGATCTCTTCCTTTCTTTGATTCTCCTTCTTCTCCTAATTTAGAAGGGGGGGAGGGGGGGAGAAGACATAGACCTCTTTTTGCTGTTGTTGTCCTCACTTTCCCCTCCAGCTCATTCTAAGGGTTAGCATTCCTAAAAAAATTTTTTTGCTAAATCATGACACAGTCTTCTATTAATCTTCTGGTGCCTGGACTTGCTTCCATCTTCTGAACATTCCTTTTCACAATCAAATTTAGCCAGTGAGTTCCCTGTGCATCAATATCATTCTCTTCAAACAAATCCCATTTTTCTTACTCAATGCAATTTACTCCCTTTGGGTCTTCAGAAGTTCATTTCTGAGAATCTCTTACCCCTCCTGGAATGATTTCAAACATTTTAATTCATTAAATCCTACTATCTTTCCCCTGGATTCTGAAATCTACTTTCACAAAATCTAGGATACATGTCAGACTCTGCCTATATTTTCTCTCTTTCTTTATCACAAACTCCAAGATGGAATGGTCACTTTCCTCTGAGGATCCATCATTTTTATCCTAGCAACCAATTCCTCTCTATTAGTGAGAATCAGATAAGAATATAATTTTTCCTTGTATTGGAAAGCCTGGTTTCCTTTAAGACTCAGCTCATTCATTACCTTCTATAGGAAGCCAGTCCTGATCTCTTCAGCTGTTACTGACCTCCTCTAAAACTGCCTTGTATCTACTTTGTGTATCTACATAACTCCCCAATTGGAATGTAAGTTCCTTAAGGGCAGAGAATGTTGGGTTTCACTTTTGTCTCTAAATCCCTCCACTTAGCATAGTGCCTAACACATGGGAAATGCTTAAAAAATGCTTGTTGATTGATTTAATGAATAATGCTAGGAACCAGAGATTCCAAAGAAGTATGAGACCTAGCCCCAGACCTTAAGGAGTAAGCAATTTTAACTGGAATCAAAAAGCACCTATCCTAATATCAGATACTCTACCCACTATGTTTTTGGATACTTCTTCATGAGTCCTATATTCTTCTCTAACTGTATCATTTCTGGCTATAATGGACTTAAAATTTTTAAAGAATATTCTTTATGAGGACCTTGTAGCATGAATGTGCCCTATGTGTTTAATATAAAAAATCACAACCCAATCTGTGCTAGTATATTGAACCAAACTCTAGAATTAGGAGTCAATAGATAAAACATCCCTAGAGTTATAAAGAAAATTGGTGACAAGAGAACTTGATTTATAGAAATTCTCATTTTTACTTTTAAGTTAATTAAAATTAATTCTCAGGTATCTCTCTCTTATGAAGTTGATATTCTAGGACAGGACAATAACCCTACATTTGTATAGTATTACAACTTACAATGTATGTTTACATGCTTTATTTCATTTGACTTGATATTAATAACATCCTGTGAAATATTATCTTCTAATAATTTTTAAATTAGGAAACTGAAATCTCAGAGAGGTAAGTGACTTGCCTAAAGTCACACAGCTACTCATTGAGAGCTGAAGACCTCAAACTCAGATCTTCTACTTCTAAGGGTGAGAGTTCTTTCTACTACCCTATCTTAAATAACATACATCTTAGTACCCTCCTAAGATTTTCTAGAAATGGAGGGATTCCCAGAGCTACAGGAAACCACACTAGTACTTCTCAGAGTCTAACCTGTATCTCTTATAATTGTGATGGGAGAAGTCAAATCCCCCTGTAGTACAGGGTTTTTAGGAACTTCATAACCCAGTGCTACTTGGATATGTCTAGCTAGGGCAGGTATAGTAGCCAAGTCCGCTGATCACCCATTTTATCATGAATTAGAAGAGAAGCCAATGGCAATAGTGTGTTCTATGAAAACTGACTGATAGAATTGATGCAACAGTGAGTGACTCAGGAAATAATTTCCCTCCAGTATTTGGGGCATATGGAACAATAATTCTACTCTTGTTAGTAATTTCTATTGTATTTGAAGCCTTTCATTGCTTATAAAATCTTGATTGTACAAAGTAATCTGACTTGGCAGTTCAATATTTACATAATGAAAAAGATTACATGTCCTTAATCTTTCTCTGCCTCCCTATACCAACCATTTTAAACAATAGAAGATGCCAATATGGATAAGGCTGCTGCTGGGCCACCAAAGGCAAATGAATGAAGCTTTCTGAACAAATGTATTTAGAGCTTATGTAGAACTTGAATTGTGTGCTGCATGTTCTCCATGCTTCCAGAGTTTCCCTCTCCAAACCATAGTGGACACAGTATCCAAAACAATCTTCCTAATACCTGGTAGACTAGGTCACTCCCCCACTCAGGGAGGTTCAGGATGAAATGCAGACTCCTCAGCTTGATATTTAAAGCTCCTTACTTATTTTAAATTATTCCTCTACATGAACTCCACAATCCCAAAGAAAGTGACCTACATATTATTCCCCTAAACTCAGCATTCTCCAGACTCCATGCCATTGCAAAATCTATTCCTCATGCCTGGAATATAATCATTCCTTGCCTTGGCCTCCTAGAATATTTACCTTCCATCTATGATTATCTCAAGTACCACTTCCTATAAGACGCCTTACCTGATTTCTCCAGGAGTGAGTCATTTCTTCTTCCTCAAATTATCTTGTGCATCCTTCTCTAACTCTATATCTCCGAGTGAAATGTAAGCTCCTTGGGAGCAAACACTGCTTTTCATTTTTGTCATTAGATCCCCAGCAGCAAGCTTAGTGCCCTGAACACCCTAGGCATCTAATAGATATGTTTAATCGGCTTGCATTATTAGTAAAAGGCTATTAGAGGCAGAATGCAGGTCTCCTGATTCCCAGTGCTTTTTCCACCACTCCTTGCTAATTCATGCAAAATTCTGGGGACTAATGTTCTCCTCTAGGTTAAAAAGAAAATCTAGAATTTCAAAACCATGCTGTCTCCATAGTCAGAATGAATTTGTGGTCTTTCACATCACTGACCAGAGAATTAGGTTTGGTTTTTCACCACTGTCATTATAGCCCTTACCTCCCAAAATATTTGGTTAAATGGAAGGCAGGAACACCACCAGCAAACACAGACTGACTTTGGAGCTGAAAAGTCCTAAGATGTTTGGGAGAAATGGACCCTCGGATAATAGATAATAGATAATAGATAGATCTAGTGATGCTTAAGGTTTGTTTTTGATTCATTTTCTCTAGAGAAGATAAAATGCGGACTTTCCCATTATAATATTCCTACCATAATCAGCTCAAAACTGACTATGAAGCAATTTACTAAGCATTACTTTACAATGAGGCATCTAATTAGGTGCTTAATTACTGTGAAACTTCACCCAACCTGAACCCTCCATTAAATAAATGTTTTTCTTCCCTCAGCTTTCCAGAAAAAGAGACAAATAATATCAGATAATCAAAGATTTGCCAAATCAGGACAGATACCAAGAGCCAACTGAAAAATTCCTATTTAAGAGTCAGTATTGAGTGACTGACAATAAGATCACGTGTTTATAGGTCCCTATCAGTTTAATTGCCCTTGACATGCTACAGTCTGTCTCATTATATCTGTCTATCATCTGTTATGATATGGTCTGCAATACCATATTTCCTTTTCAGACCAATTCCCTTGGCTTTGTTAACTGGAACACTGCTACCTATTCCAACCAAAAGGCTCCCTACTGATCCAGACTGCCTGCTCTCAGACTGCAGCCTTGCCATTCCATCCTAGAATTTCTTCCCACACAGATCAGTCTCAGAAGACTCTCTGATGCTACTGGAAAAAAAAATCCACTGATCCTTGATCTAACTTCTTACCCCATTTAATTTGAGTGCAGTCTCCTATCTCCTATACACCTACATGCCTGGGCAAACAATTCTTATTCAAAAAACTTCTACCAGGTCCTGAAAACCCTCTATCAAATTAAAATTCACTCATGGTCATGGGATTTGACTTATTAAGCAAGAAAATAAGTTGATGTTTTAAAATAATTTTTTTAAATAGCCCATAAACATTCTCAGGCTGTTTCTTTTTCCACTAACTGAAACATGCAGTTCATCAGAATGCCCCAATTCCCAAGATTTCAAAGTGCTTCACTATACTCTAAACCTAGGTTTAAAACCAATTCTTCCTTTTCATGGAGTAGACATTCTCCCCTCAGGTCCCAGGACTGAACTTCAGTCCTTAGGAGCCAGAGCTAGAAAGAATATGTTTTTGCTCTTTCCAACAATCATGCAGGGGTGAGGAACCTATAGCCTCAAGGCCACATATAGCCTTCTAGGTCCTTGGGTGCAGTCTTTTGACTGAGTCCAAGTTTTACAAAACAAATCCTTTTATTAAGGGGATTTTTCTGTGAAGTTTGGACTCAGTTAAAGGACCACACTTGAGGACCCAGAGGGCTACTACATGTGGCCTCGAGGCCAAAGATTCCCCACCCTTGGAACCAGTTAAACACTTCTACCAACACATTAAAGACTTCTCCTCCACCTGGAATTCTAGCATCAGAATTCATGCTTAAAACTTTTATGTTGAGGGCTTTTAATGGACCAGTGGCTGTGTTTTATAACTAGCTTCTCAGAAACAAAAACTTTGAACAAATCACTTTAAAATCAGAACTGAGATTATATATTTTCTAAAAGTAGCTACCCAGAACATCAGAGTACTTCAAAAATTCTACACAATAAGCCTGTACCAAGCCAATATTTCATCAGATTTGAGTGCTTGATGTGCAACAATTTTTGTCAATTAAATCATATGGCAAATTAGGTTTAAACTGTAATTTTCTTTTTTTTGTGCCTCCTCATTGCAGTGGAGAGGTGACCCTGAGCTCTTAATGACTAAGCTAATGAAGCTCAAACTCTGCTAGTCCTACCAAGCTGAAAAGACCTTTGATACTACTTAGTGACAGCTATGTGCCTCTCCACCAAAAGACCACCAAAGTTATTTAAGAGAGATTCATTGCTCAAGGTCTAACTAACAAGTAATAAGTAATTTTGGCCACAGCAATCCATAACATCATCTACATAAGAGTAGAAGGGACGTGATCTGAATCAGCATAGGAATATATCAAAATGATAAAATAAAAAGTTTCAAAATAGGATTTTTAACAGGAACCTAAATAGTGATAAGAATCCCAGGGTGAACATTTTCATAAAGCAATGAACCCTTTGATCAAGTAAATTATCATCACCTAATCTATCTTTCATATAAAGGCAGACTTTCATACATAGTATACCTCATTTATTCAGAGTTTATTCATCTGATGACACCACCTATCTCAATATAGGCTAAGAACCCAACAGCAAAGGAGAAGGGGGAGGGGAGGGGGCAGGGGAAGAGAAAGGCTTCTGAATTATGGGAAAATGAATTATAACAATGAAATAACATACCCAAGCTTCTGGGATGATGATAATCCACTCAAAGAAATGTCTGGTTCTCCAAAAACAAACATTAAGAAAACAGAAAACAAGGATTAATGAACTGATAATGAAGTTTTTAAAATTAGAGATTTACAAATCAACAAACCCAAAAGAAGCACAAAAGAAGAAATCTATAAAACTAGAGTAGAAAGAGACAAAATAGAAAACAAAGAAGGGGTTAGGAATAGTGACTATATCTATAACTTCATTGATCTGTATCAATTTCCAGTAAAAGACAATCTCTCTAAAAATGGAGGCCATTACCTTCTCTGAAACTCCCAAAGCTGCCAAAAGAATGAAAGGGTAAATAACCTGCTCAGGGACACAGAACTGGTATATGTCAGAGGTAGGACTTTAGCTTAGATCTTTCTGGCTCCATGACTAGTTGAATATCCATGATAACATGTTGCCTTTCATGTAAGACAAAAAAAACTAGAGAAATAACAGATAAAACCAAAAGCTTGTTCTTTGAAGAAAAAAACTAACAACTCAATAAAGCTTTTACATAACATGATCAAAAGAATTAGATAAAAAATTACAAATTTCATTTAGTACAAAAATTCTAGAATCCCAAAAATAGTATAAAATCAGATTGAAATAGAAATAATATTTCTAGATATCATACTATCTTAAAAAGCAATAATCTTTAAAACTATTTGGGACTGGTTAAAAACTAGAAAAGTAGATAAGTGAGACAGACTAGTTAATCAAATTTCATTAACAAGGAAGTACACTGAGTACAAGGAAGACCACTTCATTTATAAGAATTTCTATGAACCAGAAAGAAGTTTGACACACAAAAAAGTTTAGACCTGCATCTTCAATCATATTCTATAATACTATTCAAATGAGTAGTTTAAACATAAAAAGTTACTTCATAAAAAAATTGGGGGTGGGGGAATGGAAAGAGGTACCTTTCACAACTAGAACTACAGAGAAAATTCTTGCCCAAACCAAAGATACTTCCTAGATAGACCACATGCAAGTCACTTTACCTCTGAACTTGTATGTGACGTTTGTTAATAAGCATACCACAAAATGACAAATGATAAGTGCAAAAGGTAGATGCCAGTCAAGTACTATCCCAGGTCTGCAAGGTAGTGGGAAGGAGAAGGGAAGGAAGGGCAATTACTGGTGGGGAAAGAGGAGGCTCCATGAATGAAATGACACTTGAGATGAACCTTAAAGGATGGGCAGGAATTCAAAATGGCAGAGATAAATGAAGAAAGCATTCTAGCCACAGGGTACAAGTAAAGCTGAAGAAATGGAATATTGTGGGACCTGTATGGAGACAGAATATTATCTAGTTTGGTCACAGTGAGACACAGCAATACCATCTCCTCCATCTGTGACATATGGCATCAACAACACACACACACACATACACATACACATGGAAAAAGGAATATCTGAAAAGGTAGAATGGTGCTAGATGGTGAAGGATATTGAATTCCAGGCTAAGGATTTTGAGGGAACAGAGACACTTTTCAGGGTTTTTAGCAGAAGAGTGACAGAATCAGGTCTGTGCATAAGGAAGAATTAGCCAGGCAATAGTGTGAACGCTGCTGTAGGCAGTGATGAGGTATGGCACTAGATTGTTGGCTAGAAGAATAAAAAGGTCAGGATTGCTACAAAAGGTATTGCTATATGCTCCAATGGCATAATCGCTATTTATAAAGTCATTAGCTCTTCCCATTTCAGAGAAAGGCTGTATAGAGTAATAAAGCTCACTAGGAGTGACTCTACAGCCACCACTAAAAATGTGATTTTGGAATTAGTTATCTGGCATGATGCATACTCAAAGCAAATGTCTGAAGGGTTTCTGAGGTCGTCAATGTAGAGACTCCAAAAGTAGAAGTTCCATCCATAGTTTTCCTGACTGTGACTTGGTTGATAAGGCTTTTAGAATTTCCTGAAGTTTAGAGATAGGAAGGAGCTTGCTAGAGTTACATGACTAGTTAAGTGTCAAAGGCAATATTTTGAACCCAACTGACTCCAAGCCTAATTATATTACTAAGTCTTACTCCCTCATGGAATCACAAAAGAAGAAAATAAAGACAGTTGTTTCATGGAATTCAGCTGACTGTGCACATCAATGCTACCAGAAAGAAGTCATAAATACTGAGATCCGCGGGTTAAAAATAAAAACAAATTGGGGTGGGGGGATTGGTTTGTGACATTTTCTTCATTTTAAATTTTCTTCAAAGGGCCAACACCACAGAGACTTCACTGAAATTCATGACCTTCTCCTCAAAGCTGGGGCAGCCTCATTGAGGGAGCCAACATTTTATCACTTCATCCTCCCATAGGTCCTGCCAAAATGTCTGTAGAATTCCTAATGATAAGAAGGACTGCAGCCCTGGAGTGTGAATTGATTCACAGTGAAACGAGCTATCAAGGCTTGTCTGCTTCCAGATCCCTGACTGTGTAGGGAAATCATTTTGCTACAATCATCTCTGTATATAAAGATATGAGATGTGAAACTGTGGTCAACCAGAGAGTTGCAATGCAGCTGCCTCATGCATACTTATGCTATTCATTTATACAGTTATAAGGAGAGGCAACTGCGAAGTAGTAGAGAGAACACTGCTTTTGAATCCAGATTCAAATCCTCCTTCTGACATCTTGCTCACTGTGTGGTAATGCATAAGTCATTTAATCTATTTGAACTCCAAACATCTCTCTATGACAAATCAACCTAAGTTACATAGATGTTTCTATTCAACACAGTGGATAGAGCACTAGACTTGGAGTCAGGAAAACCTCAGTTCAGATCAAGTCTCAGACACTCCAGTCATGTGACCCTGGGAAAGTCACTTAACTGCCATTTCCCTCAGTTTCCTCAATTGTAAAATGGTAACAGTACCTACTTCACAGGGTGGTTGAGAGGATCAAATAATATAATATCACTTAGCACAGTGGCTGGCACAGCAGGAACTGTGTAAATACTAATTCCCTTTCCCCTATGGATAAGGGAAGATCTCATACCCATACTTTGATTCATTGACTTTGGGCAAGCTGTTTCACCTATTAGGTCTCAGTTTCTCCTTTTGTGAAAGAAGGATGCTGAACTGAAACTCTCTGGTCAATTTCTCACTCCCACATCCTATGTGCTGGTTATGCTTTATGGGAGAGAAAGCTCTAATAGGGACATATTTTACAAAGTCAGTATCACAACAATATGGCATCATACATCACAGACAGAGGACATAATAATACAAGTCACTGACAGAACTAAGGAATGGATAGCTACTAGCTGGGTTCCTCTTCCCACTGGTGATTAAAGCTAAAGTAAAATAGGACCACATTAAAAGAGACATGTCATCCAGGTAAAAAGAGGCAGTACTACCATGGTATTTTGCCTTGAGAGGCAGCTGGATGGCACAGTGGATAGAGCTCTGGGCCTGGAGTCAGGAAGACCTGGGTTCAAATCTAGCCTCAGACACTTAGGAGCTGTGTGTCCCTTGGCAATTTCCTACAGTATCACTGCCAAGACAACCCCAAATGGTGTCACAAAGAGTCAGGCACTACTAAACAACAATAATTCTGCCTTAGTAAGATCTTTGTGGTCTCTGTATTGTGTTCTCTGTTCTGAGAGGCACATGCATTTTAGAAGGGGCATAGATAAATCAGAAAGTATCCCCAGGAAGAAAACTGGGATGATGAAAAGCCTTGGGATCATGATACTTAGGACAGGTTCAAAGACCTGGGGATCTTAAAGAGGCATGACACCTGCCTTCAAGTTATCAGAGGGGTTGTCATATGGAAAAGAGATTAGATTTGGTTGGCTTGGTCCAGGGCAGAACTAGGAGCAACTGTTTGATTTAAGAAAATACTTCCTAACAATTGGAGCTATATAAAAGTAGAATGGAGTATACTAGGAGATAATGAATTCCCCATTCCTATGCATTTGCATAAATGGACTGGGCCATCCCTCATGGGGAATGCCTAGAAGCAGCAAGGTGGCACAGTGGATAGAGCACGGCACCTGGATTCAGAAGTTCAAATCCAAACTCAGACATTTCCTAGCTATGTGACCCTGAGCAAGTAACTTCAATTTCCTCAACTAAGTGGAGATAATAATAACACCTGCCTCCATAGGGCAATTTGAAAATCAAATGAAATAGTATATGTAAATTAGTTAGTACAGTACCTGGAACATAGTAAGTATGCTATAAATGCTAGCTAAGATGATGATGATAATGATGATGATGATGATGGGTCTCTTGTTTAGGTCATATTAAATGACCTCTGTGGTCCCTTCCAGCTCTACCAATTCCTTGGAGCTACAATGATAGCAGTATGACAATGGCATTTGGCTTGGAAATCAAGCAGATAAGGCTTCATGATAAACTACATAGAAGGAACACTAATCTTTAGCCTGTTCTCTTCTGCTATATGCAATAGATAATAATAAATGTTGCTTTTGCTTGTCTTCCAAACAGGTTTATGAGATAATAAGCAATGAGTTCAGAAATGCATTATATATGGATGTATGTGGGTGTAGGTGTGTATACATATACACACATACAATATCTTAACACTACCTCTATCCCCAGCAAGTTGGACTCATTTTTCCTTTAAAAGGCATTAAAATTGTTGAGATTTGACTAGTTCAGGGGACTAAGGTTCAGGACACTGACCCAGATTCCTGGCCATCTGAGTATGCAGCAACCAGAACATGAATATCTAGAGCCCCCTACCTATGGTTTCATACTATAGACAAGCAACATGAACTTGTTCAAGTTAATTAATGCTTAATCCTGGACAAAGATGCCTTTATTGCTCTGAGCTTCTTTCTCAAGCTATGGCTAAATAAACCTCCCTTTGCTAACTATGAGATGGATTATGAGTGTCCCATTTTATTCTAATTTTGGAACTAAACTACCAGGGGTCCTTCCTAAATAAGACCCAGCCTATTATACACACACACACCTAATACACATATATGTTATATTATGTTGCACATGTGCATATGTGTCTATATGTGTACATGTGCATATATACATATACATTTATGTAGTGCTTTATATAACCTCTCATTTGATGCTCATAGCCCTATTATGAAGCTGACAATTATACAATAAAATCCTGCCACCTGCCTGTGTCCCAAAAGATACCTTCTGCCTCTCCCACCCTTTAAAAAAAAAACAACAAAAGAGTAATTTCTGCCTTGTCTTAAATTACTTGCTAGAATCTTGTATAATTTAAGTGGTTTTGAAGCTTCCCACAGGACCTGACAAAGGATGCAGCAGAATGTTGCAGCATGAACACAGGATGTTTTCTTTATTGAGGCAATAGGATACATAGCTCAGGGGAACTAGCCTTTATTATGCCCCTCCTCAATGTATAGCTGTGCCCAGAACTGGCCACTCATAAGAAACAAACCAGGAGAACAGACAGTCAGAGTCTGTAGCAAACAACCATCAGAAAAGCCTACCTGGTACAGACAAAAACACTGCAAAATGACTTTAAAAGAGATTGTCCACAAGGAGGCTGACAACATTAAATTCAAAAGGGACTCCAAGACTCATTCCTTTTATTTCCCCCACCAGCTTTAGTTTATACAGATATGGGGAAAAGGACTAGAGAAATGTGAATTTGTCTGGCAGGGTGGAATTTTTTTCTTTGACCAGGCGTATGATATTATTGGTCTAGGAAGCTTCCAGAGAATTCCCTCCAATCATGCAGATCAGCAACTATTCTAACAACTTAAAGGTTTACAAAGTTTTCTGGGGCACTGAGAGGTTAAGTAACTTCTCTAAGTTTTTTACATACTTTTCCAATATGATAGTTTCTGTATTGTAAAGGTGGGCATCCATTCATTACCCTACCCCACTTAAAGGGCAGTATGTCAGGTGAGAACACTTCTTGATTTAATCAAGGAGAACTATATCCATTGCAGAAATCGAATGAATAATGAGTTTACTAATCACCTTGAGTTCCCATATTATCCAGAAGACACTGAAATAACCTCAGAATCAAAATCAGCCAATCAGAAAGCAGAATGAGTGTTGCTCAAGTTTGACAGGCCAGTGATCCTTTGCAGTGTCCATTGGGTGAACCCAGAACACCTCTGCTATGCCAGCAACCACAGAGCCAGCTCAAACTGGTTCACACTGGACCCAAATGGACAGAGGTTGCACAGACATCTTGGTTCAGGGTACTTTATATTCCTCCTCATCTCTTGCCTCCCTTTGTTATGAAACCATATAAGCCACTCTCTAAGCCCCCAATTTTTAGCTCAGTAGACTAGGATCTGCTGGTCTCCAAAAGCAAATGTGTTGTATTCACCCAATCAATGTTTCTGGCTTTGCCCTTGAATTGTATCTTCCTCCAATTCTCTTTGTTCAGGAGGCTGTGCCTCAATTAAGCAAATTGCCAATTAATCACTATTCTTCTTGTTATTCCACCTTAGAAAACATTCCCTTTCTAAAATTAAATATGTTTGACTAATTGCTATCAAGTGATAAGCAAGAGGAGAAACATACCAGTGGAGGCTCATGAGCTAGATGTCATTAGAAACCCATTCCTTGAGGGCTATCCTTAGAAATCTGAGGTGAGATATAAAAACCATACTGGGAGACTTGGGAAGGTGGAAGGGGGGGGGGGGTCTTACCTGCCAGGACAAGTAGGAGCTAGGAGAAAGACTAGAACTTGTGCTACACATAAATTACTATTTATCTCACAAATTTACATTCAGCTGTCCCTATCCAGTAAAGATACTATCTGATTCCTCCTAATTAGCACAATTCCCTCTTCTAACACTATTTCCCACCACACCTTATTTCCAAATCCCAAGTGACTTAGCATTTTATTGTGGCTATCCATGCCCTTCTCAACTCTAGAGATTCCAGAGAGCAGATCTTCCATTAGAATTGCAGGTACCTTTAACACAAAGAATTAGAGCTATTCCATCAGAATTCAAACTCAACATGTCGAAAAAAAGGAACTTCTTGTTTTTCCTTCCAGATCCTCCCCCCTTCCCAATATCTCTATGTGTCAGATGCACTACCATCCCTCTATAACCTAGAAGTCATCTTTAATCCTTCCCTCTCCCATACCCTTCATACTGAATCAGTTGTCAAATATGATTGAATCTACCTCTGCAGGCTCTCTTGCATCTGTCTCCCTTCTCCCACTCAATCTCAAGCCACCATGGCTATTTTAAAAGATGTAAAGCTTCCACAGAAGCAGCATGCTGATTAATGTATGCTAAAAACAATAGGACTTTATTCTGCATGTTTTGATTCATGAGAAGCAGATTGGAATAGTGAATAGAGAACTAGCCTTGGAAACAGGAAGACCTACCTTCAGTTCCACCTCTGACACGTACTGGTTGACTGACCCTGGGCAAATTATTTAATTAATACAAATTACTTAATCTTTCAATGCTCTAGACAACATTTAAGACTATCAGTAGCAGAGGTAATTAGGAATCTGCCTTGGTAAATGGAATTCTTTCATCCAAGAGTTCTATACATCTATAAAATCATAGCTACAGTCCCCACCCCTTTAACCATCACAAGGAAAAGACTGTGGCTAAATTTGGAACACCCACAGCCATGAGGAAGGGGACATATGAGGAGGAGACAAAGACAGATAGATCAATGGGCACTTTGCACAGGGTGTGCCAAGGCATATCATAGTCATTGAGAGGTAAGGATACAAGTAAATCTCTAGAGGGGCAGAATATAACCCCAACTAAGTAAGCCTAAGTCAGAAACAAGACCTAAGATAGGAAGATCTTTAGGCCAGGCAGAAGCAAGAAAATTGACCATCCAGTGAGAAGTATGCCTTGGTATCTGAGCCCCTCAAAGGATTCAGGTTCTCTCTTAGTCCTCTGAGTTGGTGCCTACCAGGGTTCCTTCAAAGAGTATGTTGATAAGTATTTAACAGTGAGCTCTCCAGAAAAAAGTGTACTCATGGCATTATCATCACTTTCGCTACCACTTTCCTAAGCCTAGACAATCAACAAAACAACAAATCAAGTCTTGATTTTCAATTTTTATTGAAAGCTGAGCTATAAAATCTCATCATAACAATTTGACCATCTGCTCTCATAAGCCAGTTAGAGCTGGCTCTAACATACCCCTGGTTCCCTGCCACAAAACAGGTTGAGCCCTGAGGCTTTTATGTTCAGGGGAGCATGGTCTAGTTTCACACTTGATTTTCACTTCTTGGAATCCTTAGCTTTTTTTAAGGTTTTTAAAAGTTTTTTTTAAGGTTCAGATCAGATATTACCTCCCACCCAAGTCTTTCCTGGTCCTCTTAGTCTCCTTATCAGGTAAGACTCTTCTCAAATTATTCTGTACTTGCTTATCTTTCTACATGTTGGATCCCCAAGTAGAATATAAGCTCTTAGATGATGGGGACTGTTTATTATTTTTGTCTTTGTCTTCCTGGCCACCTAAAAACAGTACCTTAATGTTAAATGAATGAACAACAGAAAGGGCTACTTTACAGATTAGGGTGTTCGCTGTTCCTGGAGTTGTGTTAGCAGAGGCTAGAGAAGAACTTGTCAGGAAAATTGCATAGAAGAGTAGCAATTCGGGTATGGCTTGGACCAAATAACTTTTAAGGCCCCTCCCAAATCTAGGATTCCATAATTCTATTATTCAAACTGATACCTTAGTCACAGATTTCCATGAAAATCAAACTTAAGGGAAAGAAAAGACAACATATTACAAAATTTAGTGCTGCCCAGTGGAGACCAGTTTTTTTTTTAAGCAATTGGGGTCAAGTAACTTGCTCAAGGTTACACGGCCAGGTATTTCTGGGTGGGTGCTAAGTGTCTGAGCCCGGATTCGATCCCAGGTGATCCCAACTCTGGGGCCGGTGCTCTTACTCACTGTGCTACCTGGCCGCCCCTTGGAGACCAGTTTTTAATTTTTATAATCATATTTAAGCCTAAAATTCTGAGTGGAAATAGACTGAACTCTGACATTAACTAGGTGTATGACCCTACTTGAGTTATTTACCCTACATGAGACTCAGTTCCCTTATCTTTATATTATTCAATGTGAGCAATAATCCCTAGCCTGTCCCTATTCCTTTTGTTTTTAATAAGGCAGGGAGGTGCTGAACACAGCTGGTCTTTTCTAAGCATCACTCCCAGTCACAGTATACTGCTTTGGCATAACATCTACATAACATCATGGTGAATAGTTACATTCCCATATATATCCTGTAGCAGAAAGGCTCAGGAGCCTGTGGTGGACAAATTCATTCGAACCGGAGAAAAGATGATGAAGATAATGATGAATATGGATACAGCTGATCAAAGTCTTCAAAGTGTCTTATGAACATTTTCTCATTTGAACTTCACAACAACTCTGTGAGGTTGAGTACCAAAATTATTATCATACCCATTTATGAAGGAGAAAACTGGGTTTCAGAGAGATTGTGATTTGCCTTGTCATACTAAGTAGTAGCAGAATTGGGCTTTAACCTTGTCTTCCTGACTCTAGACCTCTAACTACTACATTATACTACAAATAAATAATCTCTTAGGGTTCTATCTCCACTGGGCAAGTCACTTAAATTACCTGCCTCAGGTCTGTCAGTTCAGATAAGAACACCTACTCAGTCTCCCTCCCAGGGGGTGTGGTTATAACTATCTCCTGAAAATATTTTGTAAAACATAAAGCACTATAGATAGAGTATTATTAGACTTCCTCTTAAGATGGAGAAACTTCTTTGAATGCTCCGGTAATCCCTCAGCCACCTGTCATGGTTGGGGAATCAGGAATTACAGTTAATGCTGAATTGGCAGAAGCCATACATATGTGAGTTGTTTGAGCAGAGACTGGAGAATGACTTATCAGGGATATTCATGATTTGGGCCATGGATTATTAAGTTCCAAAGAAATACTCAAATAACTTAGATTTGACATCAAGTTTAGATCTAAAAAGGACCTTACAGACCACTTAGTCCAAATTCCTCATTTATAGAAGAGAAAACATCTGTATTATACTTTGAGGTTTACAAAGTGCTATGAAAAGTAGTATGGTATCATCAGAGTGCTAGACTTGGGGTCTAGAAAACCTAGGTTCAAATCCTACCTCAAATACTTACTAACTGACTGACCCTAAGAAAGTCACAATCTTTAGCTTCAGTTTTCTCATCTATAAAATGAGCAGGGGAAGACTAGATATTTTCTGATGTCTCC
>NW_027185612.1:4685267-4710462 GCF_028583685.1 Petaurus breviceps papuanus | reverse complement strand
GCATTCGATCCAGGATATAAACCCAACTTTATTGATTCCAAGTCCAGTCCTCTTCCCATGACCCACTGCTAATGCTCAGAATGTATTGATAAAAGGGGCATAGATTTAGGGCTGGAAGGTACTTTAGAAACCATGTGATCCAGCCAAGTCATTTTAAAGATGAGGAAACTGAGACCCATAGGGGTGAACTAATTTACCCAAGATCACACAAGTAGTAAGTTAACACTGATAGGATGTGAACCCAGGTTCTCTAACTCCAAAGTTAGTGATCTTCCCAATGACCCATAGATAATGGAGTATTCCTGCCTGCTTTTTCTGCCTTCACTATGGTGCAGTGAACTAAAAACTAGGGAATCTAGGTTCTTATCCCACCTCTACCACTAACTCACCATGTGGCCTTGGATAAGTCATTTAACCATTCTTTGTCTCAGTTTCCTTGCTAAATGACGGGGAATAAAATACTTAGGGAAATAGCATTATACAGTGGAAAGAGAATGTGGGTTAGAGTTAAAGAAACTGGACTCCTATCCCAGATGTGGGCCTTTCTTGCTAGCCTTGAGAAAGTCACTGAACCTTGTTGGGACTCAGTTTCTTATCTATAAAATAAAAGAGTTGAACCAGATGGTCTGTGAGGTCCTTTCTACCTCTACTTTCTACCTCTAATCCTACTTATAATCAGAGAATCTAAGTCTAACCCCTACAGAAGTGTCAAACATGTAAACCAGATTAAAAATGTAACTGGGAAATATTTAACAAAATAAACAAAAATACAAATGTGGATAACATTGTCTTTAAAATTAAGTCAGTACTGGGCCCCCAGGTATCCTCATGTACACATGAGTGGCCCCAGTTTCTATGGGAGTTTGATATCACCACCCAACAACATTTTTACATTCATTTGTGTAGTCTCTGTTTGGTCTCTAGTTGTAGGGAACTCATAACTTCATAGTACATCCCATCTCATTTTGGACAACTTTAATCATTCTTTTTTTTTTTTTTTTTAAGCAATCGGGGTTAAGTAACTTGCTCAAGGTTACACGGCCAGTTATTTCTGGGTGTGGTGCTGAGTGTCTAAGCCCAGGATTCGATCTCCAGGTCGTCCCAACACTGGAGCCAGTGCTCTTACTCGCTGAGCCACCTGGCCGCCCCTAACTTTAATCATTCTTAAGGCTTTTTTTTTTCCTTATAATGAGCCAGATGAATAGAAAAATGGATAGCGTTAGACCCAAAGTCAGGAAAACCTGAGCTCAACTTCCATTTCAGATACTTAGCAATTTAACACCGGACAAGTCGTTAACTGTTGTCAGTCTCAGTTTACTCATCTGTAAAATGGAGATAATAATAACACCTGTCTCCCAGGGTTGTTCTGAAGATAAAGTAAGATAATATTTGTAAAGTGTTTTGTAAACCTTACAGTATTATATAAATGGCAGTTATCATTATTGTAGCTATTATACAAAACCTTCCCTGTAACTTCCACTCACTGGCTCTTATTCTTCCCTCCCAAGTCAAACCCTATCTCCCTCATAGGCTGTTCCAAAACAGTCAAAACACAAGAAACTGTATTGAAAAGCTTTATACAAAAGAAAAAGGAAAAAGAATGCACTGTACCGATGGAAGGTATTTTTATAATCAAATGAATGTTTTTCCCATAAGGCCTCATTCATCTATTCTATTTTTGTCGGTGATTATAGAATATTTACTCACCCACAGTGACCAGGATGTCTCTAGGAGATGCCAGGCTCATAGATGACAATGTTTTGAAACCAAAGGCTATGCCCTGAGACACCTACGTTATCTTTGAATGCTGAGCATATTAAGGACTTCAGCAGAAGTTCCTTGATTGGGCATCTCTCCACAGTACCTAAAACTACCTGGGAAACAGTACATTTATGGAGATCATCATGGAGCCAGAGGCCAGCTGTGTTCATTTTGCTTATTCATTTCCTGTTTAGAAATTGCAATCATGTCAACATGATAGAAGACTTGGCCTCTTGGGTAGTAATTGTCTCCTTTGACTGGCTAAATACCAAGGCAGAGATGAAATGGCCCAGAGTCAATCTGGTATGATTAAAATCAAATCCTGCTGCACAAATGATTTTTTTCCCCCTGCCAAGCCATTTAACACAGATTTAGGAAGAAAAATAATCTGTTAAAAACCAGCTAGTACTTTCTTCTACACCAATGTCCTCACTGACTCATCTCCACTTAAGATGGATGACAATCAAAAACCCAGTAGTTGGAAACTGGTAGTTCATAGTCTGGGAAGTAACAGACTATTTCCATTTACTGCACAGCAGCACTCCAAAGAACAGAATTTGGTCAGTCAACCTACAGGCATCTTTGTGCTCTTTGTAAGCTGAAAATATGAAAAAAATTATGAACATATGGCAAAACCTCCCAAATTTGGACCAAAAAGGAAGAAGAACAAGACTAAATTGCAGATTTTTCAAGGAAATGTTATGTTCTTAACTTGCAATTGCCTACAATAATTCAAACTCACTGTTGACAAAGTATTGCCAAATAGAGGTCTTTGGGGGACACATCTTAATAAAAGGCAAAGACTTGCTTGTAATTAGCATACTCATTGTCTGCAAATTATATAGAAAAATACTTGAAAAATGTTGTAGAGGGGATTCATATTTCAGGTAGTTCTTCAACTAGATGACCTCTAAGGTCTCTTTCAAGTAGGATTTATGATTCTATCTTCTGCTAAGTAGGTTAAACACTCCTCTCTGACCACCATTTATATATATCCCTCCACATTATTTACTATTCATTTGCTAAGTAAACTCTTTTTCCCTCCTACCAAGAAAAACTTCAGTTCAGACCTGCTTAAACCATCACTTTCTCCAAATTATTAAGATCTAAAGTAAGAATGGGGTGACAGTGACTTTTCCCATAAGAGGATAGTCTCAGTAGCTTGCCAATGAGGTGTTCTGCTGGGCCTTTTTACAGGTAAAATACACGTAAATATAATAAATAAAAAATACACATAAAAATAAAGTTGGCCTTCCTTTTATTGGCCCATTGGTTTATGAGTGACATTCACATCCACTTGCCACAATGTTTAAAACTGCCAACAATAGCACCATCCTTTAATCATAGTATGACAAACTTAGCTCTGAAACAAACCATACGAGTCATGTAATCCAGTCCCCTTATTTCAAAGATTAGGTTAACTTGGGCTCAAGGAGGTTAAACATCTTGCTCAGGTTCACACAGCTACTAAATATGAGATACAGGATTTGAACCCAGATCTTCCTGGTTCCAAAGTCAACAATCTATCCTCTACTCCACATCACCTAAAGGTCAACATCTCATGTCACCTGTAAGGGAACCAATCATTGGACTCATCTGTTAGAGATCTCCCTGACTTCCCCATAAAAATATATATGTAGGGTGGCTAGGTGGTGCAGTGAATAGAGCACCAACCATGGAGCTAGGAGGACCCGAGTTCAAATCCAACCTCAGACACTTACCAAAAAAAAAAAAAAACCTAGCCATGTGACCTTGGGCAAGTCACTTAACCCCAATTGCCCTACCTTCCCCTTTCCAAAAAGCAAAAAAAAAAAAAAAATATATATATATACATACATACATACACCCATACATATGAGTCAGAAGGTCTACATTTGAATTTTGGCTTTGACATCTATTACCTGTATATACTTGGGCAATCTCTTAACTTTTTCATTTTTAAAATGAGATGATTAAACTAGATCAATGCTAAGGTTCCTTCCATCTGCAAATTTGTGACCCCTTGAGGATTATGGAGAAAGATAAGGTGATGTCCCTGTCCATAGAGATCTTACAATATAGCTGAGGAAACAGGTACATTAATTTATATAACATTCAGTAGTATCCTTTGGGATTTCCAAGGACATATATGAATGCTAGAGGACATATTCCAAGGATTCATAATACCAGTCTCAATGTAAATCCCCACAGTGTTCACCTCTTTGACATTCAAGAGTTAGCCTTAGCCTGGACTGGCATGGCCAGACTGACAAGTCAGTCCCTTCTATCCCAAGGGATAAGAGCAGATGAAGCCACTAAAGATGAGGAAACTAGAGGATGCCACACTGGCTGAAGAGCAAGTGCAGGTTCCCAAGAAGCAAGTGGAGCTGCTACCTCCAAGAAAGGACAATTTCACTAAGGACTTAGGGGAGCACCCTGAGAAACCATGAAGGGAGAGAAGCAGCTTTACCAAGCTCCAGGATAGGGAGCCCATGGACAGGTCATACATAAGAATCAGAGAGTAGAAATCAGATTTGCTGACACTTCTGAGATCCTTCTTCCTATTCTTCCTTCCCGGTATAGGGAAGTCTAATCCCAAAAGTGATGTTTCTTAAGAACTTGTCTTCTGTTTCCCTTCTATTTTTACCTTTTATGTTGCCATTAGACTATGAGGTACTTGAGAGCAGGGATAATGTTTTTACCTTTCTGTGTATTCCCAGTTCTTAGTACAGTGCCTAGTACACAGTAGGCACTTAGTAAATGCTAGTTGAGTGAAAATTTAAAGCTGGGGTTTTTTTTTCTTAAAAAAAAAACATGGTTAACCACTGCATTGCTGAATTATGTGCATTATACAAATTTTGTGCATTATAAAGTATGTGAAGAGTGTAAAAATAAGAGTGTGAAGTTATGGGGAAGAAGATTAGAGAGAGAAATCATAGATATAGACATAAACATGAATAGATTGAGATATATACTCACCCAGATAATTTTCCTGGCTTTAAGATCAAACTGAACAAAAGATAATTTTTTTTTTGGTAAATTTTAGGAGCAGAGAGAAAAGGCATGGACCCAGATCTTTCTAAGCAATGAGACAGTAAGTTTTTTTGTTTGTTTTTCAAGGTGATGGAAGCCATGATAAACTGTGAATAGTATGAGGAGTGGTCCCTCAGTCATTTTCTTCTTCCCATTGTTTTCCTGGGAAAGTCTGAAAGGAAATGTCTCCCTTCTTCCACAAAGTTAGAGCTGAGGGAATGACTAGAAAGAAAGTCAGCCCAAAGGTAAGGGCTGGGAAAAAGCAGTGCTGTTCCATAAGGATGGAGGATCTAGTGACTCTCACTTTTGACAACCTAACAGCATCCCTACTACACTACACTTAAGATTTAAGCATTAGTACAAGGCCACACTATAACAGATCTCCTAATTAAGTATCCAACTGCTTATTAATGCACATAATTAGGAGCCAAATGAGTGGTCAAGATAATGGCTATAGATGTTTAGGGAAGACAGAGATTTTTTCAGATTGTTTTAGGCTGAGATATCTACAAAGGGGAGGCAGGATTTGAACTGGGTGCTGTAGAATTACAAGTTAGAATCTGAGCTCTAAACAAATTTATTCTAAGGACAGCTAAATTTAATTAGAGGAGAATGAAGCATAATCCAAATTAATAATGGAGCACAATACAGGCAGCTTGTGGCACAATGGAGGGAGTACTGGACTTGCCGTCAAGAAGCTGAAATCCTACCTCAGATGCTCACTAGATCTGTGACCACAAGTAACAGACTCTGTGTCTCAGTTTCCTCATGAGGAGGTTGGACTCAGTGACCTCTAAGATTCCTTCCCACTCCAAATGATTGAATAACTATAATGTTAGACACCATAATAATGATGATGACAAGCCCAGGAAGTCTAGGAGGCCAGCTGTGGCAACGAAAAGGAAAAGGAAAATACCAAGAGAGAGCTGGAAGGGCCCCAAAGATAAAATGAGTTTGTTTCACAGTCTAGCATAAAGATACTCAGCTATGTATAGGAATTTAAATTTCACCTTTTCCCACACTTCAATTGGCTCATTTGAAAAAGAGATTATTTAAGTTACTAATCCCTAGTTCAACATTCCCTCAGTCTTACTATCTGTCAAAAAGATATTTGACAGATATATTCTCCTTATTGCTGGGGAATATAGAATAGGCTTTTACCCATGCATTTATTTAAAATATTCTCTTTCAAAACTGAGAGATAGATACATTAGTACCAGATGTAAAAGATAATGGCCAAAAGCAATTTCAGATTTTAATTAGAATATCATTTTTATGTTCAACTGTCAAGATTTTTTCCCTTCTTCAAACATTTAAAGAAAAATCTAGGAAGTGTTGCACCACTCCAAGAGCATGATGACACTCATACAATCCTCTGGAGGAGGGTATGCTACTGATCAATTACATGGTTGGCTTGTTGAGTATAATGGGAGGAATCTGCTCAGGTGGTGGCAGCATGCTGAATTTGAAATGTCAGTGATTGCCTAGAATTTGATTCAGGCTGAATCCTAAGTGATATGGAGCTTTTTTGCTCTCATATCTTTAGAGTGGGATGAAACAGAAAAGAGGAGAGGTTATGGTTCACAGATTTTAGAAGAGAGAATGAGGCAGTGTGGTATAATGGAAAGAACATTTGATTGAAAGTCAAGATGTCTGAGCCCTTATTTCCACTCTACTTTTTAGCCATTTGAGTGAGCCAATAAACCTTTATCTGAGTCTCAGTTTCCTCATCTGTAAATGGGATTAAAATATCTGCCCTCCCTAACTCATGGAAGTTATTATTAACATAAGGATCAAATTAAATAACGTACCTGAAAGCGATAGGAAAACCATAAATAATCTGATATCTAAATAGTATTTTGTATACATTTTCTCATTTGATCCTCACAACTCTGTAAAGCAGATGGTATTCCCATTTAAGTCTCAGATGAGTCAAAGGTCACATTAGTATTATAATAAGTTCAGAAGGGAAATTGAAACCTAAGTATCTCCTGACTTCAGATCCAATGCCCTTTTCACTAAACCATACTATCTCTCTATATAAATTATACAAATGGTTGAGTTAGTAGGGAAAAGGTATTGTTCAGTAATAAATCATGTAGGAATCTGAAAAAGTGGGCAAAGTAAATTAATGCTATGAATTTAATATAAGGAGTAATTATGAAAAGGAAAAACAGAAACAATCGAAAGGTATATATTGAAAATGTATTGTGTACTTCAGCCTAGGTTAGACGTTATGGAAAATACAAAAGAAATATGATCATACTCAAGGAGTCTACAATCTAATCTAAGGTCATCTCCAGTTTGAACCCAGATGGCTCTGGAGGAGAAAGTGAGGCTAGTGATCTTGCAGGAGTCTCCCTCATTTAAATCCAATTCACTTGCATGTCTGTAATGGGAATGTAAATTTATGTTGCTGCCATCGGTCTAAGATTGTATTGTGTAAGATCTTCCCTGCCCCTAGGCATTTTTGATAGCCTTAAGTGCACCTGGAGCCACTTTGTGATTGGGCAGTGGGTAAAGAGGATTGTTACATTCCTTGAGCCTGGAAAAGGCTATATAAGCCCTGATGGGAGGCTTTGTTTTGGGGCTCACTTTGAGAAGTGTTGTGTGATTTGACCAGATGAGACTCTGGGTAGCCATTGAGAGCCCCCCAGCTTTGAAAACCCAGATGTTAATGCTTCCCTCTCTGGTAACTGGCTAGGTATGGATGTAATGGTTGGACAGTTGGAGGCCTGTCTGCATGAAATGTTTCTGTCTTGTAATTTCTGCTTGTAACCTCTGTATACTCTGAAGTTCGGGGTGCTGACTTTTTCCCCTGAACTAGGTAAATGATATGTTTGATTGATTAAGGCAAGATTATTAACCCATTTTGAGTTGCTTTCCTTTAGAAAAGCAGATCTAAGAACCTGTGTTGGCAGCCACCCTGGGGATGCTGGGGTTCTTGCTGCTACAATGTTGTGGCATCAACTCCTTGATGTCATGGTCCTCTTGGAGAAGGACAGACAATGACAACAATCTAATCAAGGGAGATAATATCTCATAAAACACTGAGAACTAGGATAATGGATCTAGAACTCAAGGGACCTCAGAGATCATATAGTGCAAAACACCTTGTTTGATGGATGAGAAAACAGTTCCAAAGAGGCTAAATGACTTATCCAAGTCACAGAAAATATAGGAGGTAGGATTTGAATCTAAGTCCTTTGACATCAAAGCCAATGTTCTTCCCACTGTACTATACTGCTTCCTTTATACAATATATACACATATATGTAATATGAAATGTACTATGACACATTATATAGTATACAGAATATATACTATGTGATATGTAGTATATATTTCCATATCATATGTACAAATATACACATTAATGCTAACTTCTGCAATGCAGGCACTAAGTCTTATAAAAGTTAGGAGAAATCAAGGAAGATTAATCCATTTAAAATATTCAAAAAATTCAATCTCTTGGGGAAGGGAACCAAGACTGGCCCTAGAGACTGGAGGGAATGACACAGAATTATCAAGTCTTAATGCCTAGAGTCTAGGTGGAAGGGAAGGGAACACATATTTATTAAGCACCTACTATCTGCCAGGCCATGCTAAGCACTTCATATTATCTCATTCAATTCTTGCAACAACTCAGTAGGTGCTAATATTATCCTCATTTTACAGATGAAGAAATTGAAGCTGAGAGAATGTTAATGACACAATGAATTTGAACTCAGATCTTCCTTACTCCAGGACCAGCACTCTACTACAACTTAGTTGCCTCTTGTCTGCACTCAAAGTTGGAGAGCCTTCTAAAATTTTATGCCCAAATTTTGAACCCTGTAGTTCTGGCATACCAAGAGTTAGAGGGAGATGGTAGGGAGGATATTGGCCAAGTGCCTACTCCCATCTAGAAATATTGAAGGAGATGTCATCTCTCACAAACAAGCAAAAGGTGTTTTTACATATGTTCTTGAGAATGAAAGGAAGAGTCATATCATTCCAATGCCAGGAGACTAGTCCACCAATACCAATTTATATGCAGAAGATTGATAGAAGGGAGAACACCAATTATTGCCTCTTGGAAGTGACATCAAAAAAGTGCATGGTGACAGTGTCCAGCCCATATTACACTAAACATCAGCTCAAGAACCTTATAATGATTTCTCACTTGTGGTCTAGACTATAGGGCAGCTAGGTTGCCTAATGGATAAAGCACTGGGCCCAAGGAGTCAGGAAGACACTGCCTTCAGTTAACAAGTCTGTGACTCTGGGCAAGTCACTTAACCCCTGTTTGTCTCAGTTTCCTCATCTGTAAAATGATATGGAGAAGTAAATGGCAGACCACTACAGCATCTTTGCCAAGAAAACCCAATACGGGGTCACAAAGAGTTGGACATGACTCAAACAACAGAATAATAACATTATTAGCCATTATTATTATCCTAAATTCATGGGATATTCCTCTTTTGGGTCTACCTATATGGGCCCCAGTAGACTTCAGTCAGCAGATTTGAGAGTGTTTCCCCAGTGCTTAGCACAATGTCTAGCAAATAATAGGTGCTTAATATTTACTGATTGATTATTATGCTTGAAAAGTAGTTCTATCTATTCGCAGGCTCATCATTCAGTGATGAGTTAGGACCCATACAATTGCCCCTCACTTGATAATGAGTTGCTGTCCCTAAACTCCCCCCTACAGGATGTCTCTATTCAGGTGATTCATGTCACCCAGTCCATAAAAGATTTTGATAAAAATAGAAAACACTATAAACTAACAGCAAAGAACACAAGAAATATTTGTTTCTATTCTGAGTCTATGCCAGGGGGTGCTTAAATTTATCCAAGGGCAACAATACAAAGCCAGAGGATTTAACATCACTGCAAATCCAATGACTAGAATGCTGAACGTTCCTCTGGTCTAGACAGAACTTAAAACATAGAACATGACATATTCATGAGGCTTCAGAGGTGAACTAGTCCAACTTGTACTGAGTATCTGAGCTCTCTCAAACACCAGCACCTACCCTCACATACTGCTATCCTCCAACACATAGCCAAGGCAAAAATCTGCCATCATCATTTAACTACTTTGCATTTGTAGTGTTCATAATTTTATGTCTATACTTATAAGTAGAGATTGTTTCATGGTTTGCATTTGTATCTCTAGCACCTAGCACAGTACCTGGCACATAGTAGGGTGCTTAATGAATGTTGGCAGGTTGATTTATTGATTGATCTCAGACTTGCTCTTCCAGTGTTCTGAGATCCCCACCAAAACCACTCTCCCTTTCTCCTCCCCCATTCTAGGTTAGATAACAAGCATTGCCTCAGTAGACAGATGGCATAGATGCATATACATATATGTGTATACTTATAAATATATGCATAAATATTATATACCTATCTCTATCTATAAATAATGTATTCATACATATATGGACCATACCACAATTCTTGCCCTTGGAGACAGTCCCAAAAGGTCAACATAGTGGTGATGCACACACAATAGCAAGGGGAAAGAGGCAATAATCACTCCCACAGGTGCAGCTGGGCTCTTCCTTGGACTGAGAGGCTTGGTCAGAATATTTTTCACTACTAATTCAACTATGCCTAAAGGCAAAAGGTGTTGTTGTTTTTTTTTCCAGGCAACTTGGCAATGATAACCACTATCTCTCCTTAAATGCCTTAGCTAGTATGCTACTTTGGTATGCTAGAAATGAAAGGGCAAATTCTCCACCTGTTTCTTCAGAGCTCTGCTAAGTTACCCTGGTTATCATGCTAACATAAATCCATCATTTTATAGATGAGAAATCAGTGATTGTCCAAAGTCATAAAGTGAGTGGCACAGTCAAGAATCAATCCTAGATCAACTAGTCTTACTATCCAGTGCTATTTGTCCCAACCCAAAAGGTGCTTTGGCATGGAAAAAGTAATCAAGAAAGTCTCCAGGATGGGCCACCACACAACAGGAAGTGCTGAGACAGATACCTCCAAAGCAGACTAACCACTGGATGAAAAGCACTAGCTAGCTAGAATGAGTTACTGGGTCTGAAAAAAGGAAATGAGACAGAAGTTTGTAACTTCCAAATGAAGCTGCCTGCTTGATAGAATCTTAGCAAGCTGCTGGTTTTTCCCAGAAGCAATTTTTCCCCCTTTGGGATTTGGTTCAGCAAATTTGAAAAGAAACATTCAATTGAAAGAAGCAGTGAATGCAATTTAAGAAGCACTAGGTGCTTGACTGCCCACTATGTGTTTAGCCCACTTCTGGGTCCTATGAAGGACGCTGAAAGAGGCTTTGCTGGCATTTTCCTGGCTTCTACAAAACTTGAGCTCAGCTTGATCTAAGCCTTTTAGTTGGACAAGGATAATTTGCATGAGGATGATGATGATGGTGATGATGATGACAGGGATGGTACTTACTTAACATTTCTACAGCTCTTTAAGGTTTGCAAAGTACTTTACATATATTATCTCACTCGATTCTCAAAACATTCCTGAGAGGTAGCTTCTATTATTATCCCATTTTATAGATGAAGAAACTGAGACTAAGAGAGGTTGAGTAGCTTACCTAGGGTCAAACAGCTAGTATCTGAGACAGGATTTGAAGTCACACATTCTTAACTGTAAGACCAACACACTATTCATTATGCCACTTACCTGCCTAAGCAGAGAAAGAGGAAGGAATAACTAGCAAGGAGCAAGAGCCTGAACACATTTATCACCTTTATCCTGGTCCTTCCCTTCAGGACATCCAAGACATGCAACCATACTTGCTCCAGACTTCTGGCATGAAGGAAACAACCAGGGGTTTTGCAAGACTACAGTGACATAAAGGATATAAAGCTCCTTGTAAACCTTTGTTATTCAGTCATTTTTCAGTCTTGTCCAAGTCTTCACGACTCCATTTGGAGTTTCCTTGGCAAAGATGCTGGAGAAGTTTGCCATTTTCTTCTCCAGCTCATCTGACAGATGAGGAAACCAGGGCAGAGTTAAGTGACTTGCCCAGGGTCACCAAACTAGTAAATGTGTGAGGCCAGATTTGAACTCAGGAAGATGAGTCTTCCTAACTCCAGACCCAACACTCTATCCACTGTACCTCCTGGTTGCTTACAATGCTATATAAAGCTCAGTTATCATCATCATCATCATCATTACCCTATAGTCTAGTGATGACTTCATTTCTTAAGCCTTCTACTGGCTTCCCCTGTGGATAATTAAGCCAGACTCTTTTGAGTGGTCATAGATCTTATCTAGAAAGTACTATAAAGTTTCAGAGCTCAAAGTAATCATGATAATGTCACCCATGAACCCTATATGGTTAGAATATGGAGGGAATTCCTCTTCAAAGGAAAAGGAGGGGAAGTGAGCAATTTTTTTAAGTACCTACTATGTACCACTGTGCTAAGTGCATTACAAATATTATCTCATTTTGATCCTCACAACAATTCTGGAAGGTAGACATTCTGATTATCCCCGTTTTATAGTTGGGGAAACTGAAGCAGACAGAGGCTGTGACTTGCCCAGGGCTAGTAAGTGTTTGGATTCACATCTAGCTGGTTCTGTACTCTATCCACCAAACCACCAAGAGGTAATAGGATGAATTAGGGCATGATTTACTTAGCTCTTCTCAACAATACAATGATCCAAGAAAATTGCAAAAGGAGTTTAATGGAAAATGCTATCCACATCCAGAGAAAGAACTATGGAGTCTGAATGCAGATAGAAGCATACCATTTTCACTTTGTTTTTGGGGGGTTTTTTGTGGTTTTCCCCTTTTGTTCTGTTTCTTCTTTCACAACATGACTAATGTGGAAACATGTTTAACATGATGGTATACATATAACCTATAAAAATGCTAATAGAAAATTCTTGGCTTGGTGTTTAAAGCCCTCAAGAATCTTATTTTTACCTACCTTTCCTGCTTTGTTTTATATGACTTCCCTTAATAAACTCTAATTCTAGCCAGACTAACCAACTAGTTGATCCCCAGAACTCAACACATCCATGTAACCACACAATCCCCCCTTCATTCCTGGAATGTGTACTCTCCTCATTTTTACTTCTTCAAATCCTTATCTCCCTTCAAGGCTCAGTTCACATACCATCTCCTCCATGACGCCTTCTCTGATTCTTCCAAATTGTTAGAACATTACCCCCCCTCAAACTCAGTTTTCAGTATACCATATCCATTTCTATACATATTAGATCCCTAAGTAGAATATCACTTCCATGAGGACAGGAACTGTTTAGCTTGTATCTTTATATTCCCAGTACCTAGTATAATACCTTGTATATATAGTAGACTTATAATCAATGCTTGTTGTATTAAATAGACTACATATCTGCAAACATATGATAGGACAGAAAACATGCATCTATTCTACACATACATTATAGGAGGCATTATGATTTGACAGTGATTTTAATTCCTTTGGATTCTATTATACTAATTAAAAATCCTCCTATGATGTCTCATCATGGTCACCTATCATATAGTATGTTGAGCAGACATTAGACTCTTTAAAGCTATGACAGCAGAACTCAAGTCCTGTAGATCCTGCAAACCTAGAAAACTGTAGGTATGGCCACAGCAATGAACTTCATGCCTCTCTTCCAAGGGCCAACCTAGTTATACTAAGAAAGGTTCAGAACCAAAGGGTCAGCTATGAAGGGACCAATTATTTTAGAAAAAGAAACTCCTGAAACCATCTTTTGAGGTACAGGGAGTGACCATCTGCTTCATTATAGTGTTCCCATGGCAAGGAAGTCATGAACATTTGAAGTCTCAAAAAATTTGACAGTATTTTGAGGGTTTTTTTCCACTTCTAAAATTTTATAGTTACAGGCCACAGTGATTTCTACAGTACAGCAATAAAGCTCACTCACATTGAAGGCTGGCTTATGCCTGGTCTGTTTACTGATAACCTACACAATAACCTCAAAAATCCAGGAAATAATAATAGGGTGTCTGCAACTCCCCAAAGGCTGAAAACTGCTGACATGATTATTTGTAAAAACTAGCTAATTGTCTGGTTAATTTCCAGAGTATCTCTTCTACTGTTCTGCAGCTTTCCTAATTGGATAATCTAATGTAGAAAATAAAAAACTGGTTCCAGTACTATAAAAGTTACATCTAGTCATTCTTTTATGTCGAAAGACTATTTTCCCACTAGATAATTCAGGCCAAAGTATTATCAACAATGGCATGTCTTTGTGAAGAGGAAATTAGATTTTCTTGTTCCCTCTCCTAAAAATGGGGAGAATGATATTACATTCCCATTTTCTATCATACAGCCCAGGAACACATAGCATTTATCAGGCTTACTTATACTTGCTGCAAATGAACAGAGTTTACTTTTTAAATGTTTCTGAAACAGCAGACGAAGGATGTTAAAGAGTCAGTCCTGCTTGAAAGAGCCAACAATGCCAAATTGCATCGTAATTCATTTTTTCCCATTTGGTTGTCATTGTAGATCCTGCTCCTTGCTTACCAGGTCAGTAGTATAAGAATAATCAATCTCAGGAGCACTTTCAACTGCAGAGTTCAGGGTAAGGATCGTGAAGACACTGCAACACATACACCCTGGGAATAGAGAAGAAGGAAATGGTAGCTGTCTATTTTTTATTGAAACTTGGTTCTCCAGGATCTGACACAAGTTCACTTGGCTTCAGACAATACTCCTTCCCCTGAAATAACTAAACTCCATCCAAAGGTCATAAATTTTAGTTGTCCAAGGGTTAAGAACCCAAAGTCTCAATCAAATCATTGGATCCGTGGGCTATTGGCAAAAGATTCTTCAAGTGAAGTGCATTGACATCACTTGTGGGACACAGCCCCATGCCTAAACTTCGTCACTACCTCCCTCGTCAGATGTTCTCTACACTAAGAAACATACAATTCACCTTGGCTTATGCCTGGTGTTCAGCTTAATAACAACCGACTCAAGATAGGGGCAGGTTCAAATAGCACTTTAAGGTTTACAAAGCACTCTCCTCACTTCCCTATGAGATATGTAATCCAAGCATTATTGGCCCCATTTTAAAGATGAGGAAATAGAAGCAGAGCTTAAGTGGCATATCCTGGGACACTCACTTAGTAAGTCTGCCTTTACTGAAATCCAGGTTCCTGACTCCAATGCTTTGTCCACTCCATCATCCTCTCCTTACTACATCACCCCTTAGCAAGAAGTTTAAAATTAAACATCATGGTTTATATTTCAGCTCACCAAAGTATCAAGGTCCAATGATGACTAATAGATAGGATCTCATGACCTCTGACATGGATAAGCTCAAGAGAAGAGAGATGGGCTCAGAAAGTTTTACAGAGTCCAAGGGTACAAAGTCACCACTGCATGACTCTATGCCTAAGAACTTCTTGTTTTTGTTGGTCAGTTGTTTCAATCATATCTGACTCTTGTAATCACATTTGGGATTTTCTTGGCAAAGATATTAGTGTGGTTGCCATTTCCTTCTCCAGTTCATTTTACAGATGAGGAACTGAGGCAAACAAGACTAAATGACTTGCCCAGGGTCACACAGCTAGTGAGTATCTGAGGCTAGATTCAAACTTAAGAAGATAAGTCTTCCTGACTTCCAGTCTGGCACTATATCCACTGTGCCACCTAGCTATCCTGTGCCACCCAGCTGCCTTAAGACCTTAAGCCACTTAAAATGTCATTTAGTGATTGGCTGCAATAAAAAGAAATGTTTAGGAGTGTCTAGGCCCTGAAGTCAGGAGGATCTGGATTCAAATCTGACCTCAGACACTTAACACAAAAACTAGTTGTGTGACCTTGGGCATGTCACTTAACCCCAACTGAACGCCCCCCCCCAAAAAAGGCAAAAAATAAAAAGAAATGTTTAGCCTATAGAAAAGAAGATTTAAGGAAGACATGATAGCTATGGTCAAGTATTTGAAGAGCTGTCAGATAGAAGAGGAATTAGTCTTGGCTTTAGTTTGACCAAAAGGGCAGAGCCTGGAGTAATGATTCAAAGTTTTAAAGAGGAAAATATAGACTTGATGGAAGGGGGGAAAAAATTTCTTACAATCAGAGCTGTCCAAAAGTGGAATGAAATGCTTTGAAAACTAGTGAATTCCCCTCATATGGAGGTAGGGTAATCTCTACTTGGTAATGTTGAATGGGGATTCCTGTTGAGTATGGGTTGCATTGGATGAATATTAAGGCCCCTTCCAATGCTAAAATTCTGTGATCCTAATTCATATATTCTTTGCTTAAGGATATCGATTCCTGTTAATATACAAAGTACGATCATAATGTCTTCAGTAAACTGTCTCCAAATTAAAATGTAGGATTTACAACTTCTATGACACTTTCAGGTAGTCAAGTAAGCTATATTCTTGTTAGCATCTATCATACAGGGTGGCCCCTTCTCTACCTAAATGTCTTCTCCTTTTCCTGGTCTTATCTAAAAATTTGGGGAATATAGATCTATTTGCTGACTCTGGCCTGCTTGTGGAACAATAAATAATCACCTGATTACTTTGGACACCTTTCAGTTGTATTTTAAATAAAATAATTGATATTTACTATTAAAACAAACTACATACTTTCTGAGACCAAAGCATGAATCACACTTTACCTTGATGGCTGCTAAAATACATTTATAGTCTGTGAGCTCCTGTAGCATCTGTACTTTCAATATAAAATCCATTTTTTAATATGAGGATGATCTGGCAGAGGCCATACATAATTACTAGCATTCTGGATTATCCATAGCCTTGTTGTCATACATTATATAGTTCTTTTTCATTATGTTTGCTACATGTGAGATATATGTATGCCATGATATTTATATTTGCATGTAGACATAAATAGAAGCACATATATAATTGTGTTTATATATGAGATATGTGCACATGGAATAAACACAAGACCACATTGCACAGAGTATTTTTCCATTTTAAATTGGATTTTGGATTAAAAGATACTATAAGGCTTAAAATTGTTATCATTTATTCCATATTTTTAAAAACTCCTTTCTAGTTACCAGAAATAGAACACATATTATAGGAAGAATGGGGATATTTTCTTTTGTACAATGTGGTTAATAAGAGAAAAAAATACTTTAAAGCCTCTTTCACGCTTTCTTTTGTGTTATTGGAATCAATGAGGCAGTGAAATTGAGCCAACTGGAAGGCAGAGATTGTTGCCAATAGCTGTAATGAGGGCAACACTTCTCCCACTCTAAGGATGCCTACAGTCAGTTTATAAATGCAGAGATAGGCTAAGCTGTTGGGCTGGTGTTCCCTGGGCTGGCCTTTCTACGGATACTATAGAACTAAATATTGTGACAGAAGAATGAACAGTGACAGGAAACAATGTAGCTCAGGAGTTTGCCTGAATGCCTGTATTAAAGTTCCCCACTGTATGTGGATTTGGGGAAAAAAAATCTCAGTTTTTTTGAACTTCATTTTAAGAGGCTTAAGGTCTTAGGGCAGGTGGGTGGCACAGGGCAACTGGGTGGCACAGCAGATAGAGTGCCAGGCCTAAAGACAAAAAGACTCATCTTGGGGCAGCTAGTTGGAGCAATGAATAGGGCACTGGCTCTGGAGTCAGGAAGACCTGCGTTCAAATCAGGCCTCAGACCTTGGGCAAGTCACTTAACCCCAAATGCCCTACCCTCCCCCCTCCAAAAAGCAAAAAAAAAAATTTTTATTATATTTTTTGAAAAGACTCATCTTCCTAAGTTTGACTATAACCTCAGACACTTACTAGCTGTGTGACCCTGGGCAAGTCATTTAGTCTTGTTTGCCTCAGTTCCTCATCTGTAAAATGAACTGGAGAAGGAAATGGCAACTACACTAGTATCTTTGCCAAGAAAATCCCAAATGTGATTACAAGAGTCAGATATGATTGAAACAACTGAACAACAAAAACAAGAAGTTCTTAGGCACAGAGTCATGCAGTGGTGATTTTGTACCCTTATACACTGTAAAACTTTCTGAGCCCGTCTCTCTTCTCTTGAGCTTATCCATGTCATGTCCTATCTATTAGTCATCATTGGACTTTGATACTTTGGTGAGCTGAAATATAAACCATGATGTTTAATTTTAAACTTCTTGCTAAGGGGTGATGTAGTAAAGAGAGGATGGTGGAGTGGACAAAGCATTGGAGTCAGGAACTTGGATTTCAGTAAAGGCAGACTTACTAAGTGGGTGTCCCAGGATATGCCATTTAAGCTCTGCTTCTATTTCCTCATCTTTAAAATGAGGCCAATAATGCTTGGATTACATATCTCATAGGGAGGTGAGGAAAGTGCTTTGTTAACTTTAAAGTGTAGGGGCAGCTAGGTGGCACAGTGACTGGAGTGCTGGCCTGGAGTGAGGAGGACCTGATTTCGGATCCGACCCCAGACATTAACACAAAAAAACTAGCCGTGTAACCTTGGGCAAGTTACTTAACCCCAATTGCCCTCCAAAAAGCAAAAAAAAAAAAACTTTAAAGTGCTATTTGAACCTACCACCATCTTGAGTCGGTTGTTATTAAGCTAAACAATAAGCCAAGGTGATTTGTGTGTTTCTTAGTGTAGAGAACATCTGACTAGGGAAGTAGTGATGAAGTTTAGGCATGGGGCTGTGTCGCACAAGCGATGGCAATGCACTTCACTTGAAGAGTCTTTTGCCAATAGCCCACTGATCCAATAATGTGATTGAGACTTTGGGTTCTTAACCCTTGGACAACTAAAATTTATGACCTTTGGATGGAGTTTAGTTATTTCAGGGGAAGGAGTATTGTCTGAAGCCCAAGTGAACTTCTATCAGATCCTGGAGAACCAAGTTTCAATAAAAAATAGATGGCTACCATTTCAACATCATGGTAGCTCTCAATGAAATCTTTCCTCATTACTAAAGTCTCTCTTAAACTTTGGTACCCAGAACTGGCACAGTATTCCATATATGGTTTGGCCAGGGCAGAGTTCACTGGGATTATCAATTCCTTATTCCTGGAAACTATGTCTTTCTTAATTCATCCCAAAATTTCATTAGTTTTCCAGCTATCACATTACGCTTCTAACTCATACTGGATTTGAAGCAATCTGTTATTCAGAGAAATTGCTAACCATACCTCTATGATCATGTATTTGTGAAGTTGATTTCTTTATCGTAACTACAATATTTTACATTTAATACTGCTGAATATCAATTTATTACATTAAGCCCAATGATCTGCCCATCAAGAAACAATATGTGCAGCATTACCATGATCTGCCACTTAGCAATTTTGTCAAAAAAGAAAATTGCACTAGTCTAATATGACCTGTCCTTGACAAAGTGCTATCTCTCTGTATTTATTTCTTTGGGGGATTTTCTAGGGGTTTTGGGGGGGTTGTTAGATGCTCACTAGCCATAACCTCAAGGACCCATTCTAGAATTTTTCTAGGAAGCCAAAGCCAAGCTTATTGGCCTAGAATCTATAGACTCTATTTTATATCTTTTTGAATGTAGCTGCCTTTGCCTATGTCCAGTACTGTGGTACTTTTTTCCATCTTCCAAAAGTCACTGACATTAGACTAGCAATAACATTTGCCAGGTTTTTTCAGTCCCTGACAAGGTGGCTAATCTGTACCAGGTGACTTGAATTCATCAAGGGCAAGTAGTTCCTCCTCTCTTTGCTGTAGTTCAGTCATGTCTGACTCTTTCTGACCCCATTTGGGATTTTCTTGTCAAAGATACTGGACTGGTTTGTCATTTCCTTCTCCAACTCATTTTACAGACAAAAAGCTGAGACAAACAAGGTTAAGCCACTTGCCTGGGGTCACAAAGCTAGCAAGTGTCTGAGGGTAAATTTGAACTCAGGAAAATGACTACTCTTGACCTGTGTCCCATCACTCTATCCACAGTACTACTTCACTGCCTTAGTTCCTCTCTTATGATCTCCTTATTTATCCTAAGTATCAACTTCCTTTTAGCAAATTTTATTCTGTCCTTTCCAGTGCCAAGGTCATTCTCCTTGGCAGAGAAGACAGAAGAAAGATAATCCTTGAACAGCTCTGCCTTCCCTTTGTTATCAGTTCTAAATAACCCATTCACCCGGACTAACAGCTTTATCCCTTGTTGATTCCTCTCTTTTCCCCAATATAGCTTTTAAATTTTTTTTCAGTTGGCCTCATCAGCCTCAATTCCTTGTAAGCTTTAGGACTGCTGATACCATTTTTATAGCACCATGAAAAGCTTTTATCTTCTGTTACCTCTCTGTGCTTCCATCTTCCTTAAATATCTTAGGAAAAATGGAAGTTAGTTGGTGATAAGCTGTGTAACATTGAGAAGCAATTGATTAGGAAACTGTTGAAGTGAAGAGTAATGTTAGAAAGATATAGGCAGGCAGAAGGGTGATGGCCTCATCGAGTGTAGAAGAAGGGCACTTGGAAAAGAGAATTTCTTGTGTTTATCTAGCAGTTCTGAAGGATATGAGATGCTATTGAAGGGCATTAACATCTAGTCATTTAAAAAATTAACTGATGCAAGGACAGTCCATCTGTCTCTACCACAACCCAGATGATATATCCCTTTGTTCTGGTACTATGGTATTGTTTTTCAGTCTCAGCCTGTGATTTACAAATGTAATAATAATACTAGCTAACCCTTATATAGTGGTTGCCATGTGTCAGGCACTGTGCTAAGTGCTTCTGTAAATTTTAAAGTACTTAGAACAGTGCCTGGCACATAGTAGGCATCATGTTAATGTTAGCTGTTATTATCATCATCATCAGGATCACACAAATTCGTCTATTGTGTATATCCCAGCACAGCAGAAGTGTCAAACATGCAGCTCTTGCCAGATGATACTCCCAAGTGCTGCTGAACCAGATTAAAATGTAATTGAGAAACAGTTAACAAAAAATACAATAGAACACAGATAATGCTAAAATGTGGTTTTCTAAGCCAATATGCAACCATCAGGGATCCTTATATATTGTTGAATGCCCCCCCCCCCATTTCAGTTTGAGTTTGACAGACACCACTGCCCTACAGCATCTACCACAAGGCTATTTCATTGGAGGTGCCAAATAAATACTGATTGAATTGTACCGTGAACAACCTATAAATATTAAATACTGGCAATGACAAGAATCAGAAAAGCCTACGATCCTCTCAGTCCTAGGTGGCTGCCTTCCTAGCAATTATTCATTGGATCACTGCTGTTTGATTTCTCCCCAGTAAAAAGAACTGAATAGAGAAAGAAAACAACCTGTCATGGGGAAGAAGAATGAAATCACTCAAACACTATATGTGCCACAGATCCCATTTGCAACCTGACACAAATGAATTGTCTTATGCTTGAAGACAATCCAAGTGCCTCTGAATCAAGCAGCCCACATCTGGACAAATGTTTCAAACTCTCCAATCTCTACCTCAGAGGAAATGGTGCCAGAAGAAAGAGCAATTCTGCAAAAAAAAAAAAAAAAGTTTTAGATTTTCATCCTACAGTCTCCCACCTCCATGTATTCACACAGCTCCATGTCCATACCTGGAAGGTCCTCCATTGTTGAAATCGTTTGCTTCCCTCCAGGGCTAGGGTCAGTGCTTTCTTCTTTATTGTTTTAAACTCCAGGTAAGTTGAATAGAGCTTAATTGTCATTAATATCTAAGGCAGAGGTTCTTAACTTAATGCCTGTAAGCTTTTTAAAAATATATTTTGATAACTGTATTTCAATATAGTTGGTTTCCTTTATAATCCTATGTATTCTACTTTATGCATTTAAGAACATTATTCTGAGGAGTCCACAGGTTTCACCAGACTGCCACGGGGTCTGTGACACAACCCTGATAAGGTCTTTCCTGATGTCCTTAAATCATTAGTTATCGCTGCTGCTTTAGATTACTTTATAGTCTTTTGGGGTTACTTATATGTATACATGAGGCAGCTTAGTAAGTGAATGGAGTACTGGATTTCCAGTCAGAGGATCCAAGTGTGCATTATTGACCCGGCTGTGTGACCCCCTGCGGATTCATTCACCTCTTTAGGCCTCAGCTCCTCACCTGGAAAGTGAAGGGGGTGGACTAGATGGCACTTCCAACTCTAGGGTCCTTTGAAGCGTTTGCTGATCCCCAGTGAGAAAAGACCATCGATTTCTAGCCGGAAGGGCCCTCCCATGATACCTAGTCCAATCCTCCTCATTTTACAGAGGACAACAAAACCGAGGCGTGGAGAAATGAAGTAACGTTTCCAGTCACCTCTCGGCTTCTGACCCGGAGGAGCCGGCGCTCGTCAGTCTCCCCTGAAACGCTAAGGCTTCCACCGCTGCCCCTTCCATCCCCTCAGGTCTTCGAGGTGGTGTTTGTGGAGATTTTGCTCATGGCTATCTTTGGAACTTAATATGACTGCTGGGGAGTGTTTTTCAGCGGAAGTCTGGGAAAGGAGCGTCTCATTGGGCTTCCTAACTTAAAATTGGAAGAACAGCAAAAGGCAGCGCCAAGAAGAGGGTGTCGGAGTCCTCCCGAGGCGCAGCCGCGGGGCTCTCCGGCCCCTTCCTCAGGCCCGCGCTTTGGCTGGTGTGCGTTTCGAAGAGTTCTCGGCACCGCCGGGCTCGGAGCTGGCGCTGTGGCCGCTCTTGGGTGGCCACGTCCTGGGGTCGGAGGTGGAGCTCTTCGGGGAAGCCCTGGGTACGAGAGGGTTCCTTCCAGTGCTCCTTCAGCAGGAGGGAAAGGAGGAGGCGTCCCGGGGCGCGCGGTGCCCCCAGCGAGCTGAGCCGCTGCCAGGACCCCAGGACCAGGCACTGGGCCAGCGCTCCCGGGAGATAGAGCTGCCAGATGAGCGGAGCTTTATTCACCAGGTGCGGAGAGTCACCAGGAGAAGAGAGAAGGTTTCTTATGCGAGTTCTGGATTCCTACGGAGATGACTAGGAAAGAGCCCAGGTCACTCTTGTCCTAGAGAAAGAGGGCAGCCAAGCCCTGACGCGCTCACCCAGGAAATGCAGAGAATGAGTCCTCAGAAAAAAGAAACTCTGTCTCTTCCCCCTCCCGGCCCCGTGGGCCTAGCAGTCCCCCACCTGAGGAAGGCCCTAATGGGAGAAAAAGATGGAGGACACCCCAGAATGGAAACAGAGTTGGGGCATTGCAAACCCCAGAATTAGGCCCAGACCAGATCAAAGTTGAGGATGCCTTTGGTTCGAGCCAGATAAGACCTTCATCATAGAGTGGGCAGCAGAAGGCCCAAACTGCTTTCCTACTCCAGTTTCCTATCCCACCCCCCCCAAAAAAAAAAATAAAACTGCCTCCTCTCAAATAAAAAAAGTGACAATATTGAAATCACCCAAGTAGTAAGTAGCAAGAGTGTTGGGTTGCAAACCCAAATCCTTTGACTCCAAATCCATCCTGCCTTCCACTACACTATGATGCTTACTCCAATTTCTCCAGGTTGCTTTATCTAGGTTTCACCTTTACATAAGTATAGCATTCTATCATTTATCATACTCATATTTTGCATTAGATTAGAAGCTCTTTGTAGAGAGGGACTGTGTTCTTTGTCATCCTTATACCCTCAGTGGCTTGTAGGGTACCTTCCATATGATATGTATTGACTAAAAATGTTCACTGAATCCCAAGATGATTTCATTCATTCAGCAAATATTTACTGAACACCTATTCTTTCAACTGATATTTGTTGACTATTACAAGACAATATACTAAGCACTGTTGAGGGGGCACTAGAGAGATCTAACACAAAGATTTTGCTTTTGAGGAATTTGCATTAGGATGAAAGTGCATGAAGACAAAATGCCTGGACAGGAAAAGTTAAATAGTAATCTTAGGTTTATTTTCAATCTTTCAATTCATCCAGGAGCTCCCACCAAAGCAGATCCCAACCCCTTCACTACCTGGAGGAGGACCCTCATGACTTGCCCTCATGAGTTGCAGTGACTAAAAAATTATAACCCTTCAGTCAAAGTGGAACTTTCTCTATGAACCTAGATTACAAACCCATCACACCTTAATGGATAAATTCATGACTTGCTATTACCAAAAATACTCATTACTTGTGCCTAGTCCTCTGTTGACAAGCCTCTTCAAATTTACCTTAGACTAGTCCTCAGATGACAAGCATATCAGTCTCCCATCAAGCTCTCTTTTTTTGTGAGACTGAGTCTCTCCATGTCACTTAGCAGCCCCTCATGTACCCAGTCCCAATACTGATAGGCACAGAAGTTTTGATGTGAACCACTTCACCTGTTTTGGTGCCTTGATGGCCATCTACTCTTGAAGGTTTGCCATACTGAAGCCACATTTAGAGAGAACACTCACCACAATATGTGAGATGGCTAATACAAGCATTATTATCCCCATTTTACAAATAAGGAAACTGAGGCTCAGTGTATTTAAGTATCTTTCCAGTAGTCACAGAGATAATAAGAATCATACCTGGATTTGAATTCAGGACTCAGAACTCCAAGTCTGGCACTTTCCCCCATGTTGCAATGTCCTATGTAATGGATTCTATTATGAAACAACCTACACCATTCTAAAGTTTTCCCACAATTGCAAGCCAGTTGGAAAAGTTTTTAAAGGTAGTCATCTACTGCTACAATGTCCTTTCAAACTCCAAAACTAGAGAATACTACTATAGGCTAAACAGCAAATTCCCAACTGTCCAATGGGATGATCCAATTTTATCTATCACATGATTCAGAAACAACAAGAAATTATCCTCCCCAGTTGTCTAGACTATTTTATTATTACAAATTGGCCAAGTGGGGTAGTTTTATTAGCATTTGGAACCACCCAAGTACAACTTAGTGGACTCCTGATGTGTCTTGCTTGACTTAAAAAGTGTGTTCCTTAAAAAATCATGTTTATCAGATTTTAGTAAATTATATCTTAAATTAATTAGGAGGTTGTCGATTCATAGTAATACTATGATGGTATCTTTTAAAAACCATCCCCTAATTTGTCTTTGTTGCATGTATGGCTTTCTATATTTCCATATAGCTGATTTTCTTAAAGTAAGGTGTACCCTAAATAAATCACTAATGACATTCCTCTCTAATTTTGCCAAAATATAGGTAAAAGGAAAGTTGACTTGACAT
The DNA here is from genome assembly GCF_028583685.1 of Petaurus breviceps papuanus. NCBI lineage: Eukaryota > Metazoa > Chordata > Mammalia > Diprotodontia > Petauridae > Petaurus > Petaurus breviceps. The sequence goes on along the minus strand of NW_027185612.1, from coordinate 4,685,646 downwards.
TTAATATTTTATATTGTAGCAAACTCAGGTTTTTTTTTTCCAGGAAGTTTTCAAGTCAGTTATGGTGGTGCATACCTGTAATCCAAACAGAGGCTAGTGGCTATTTTAAACTCAGGGTGTTCTGAACTGCAGAGGACAAGCAAATCAAAAGTATGCAAAAAGTTCACCATTAATATGGTGAGTCTGAGGGAGTAGTTGGCTATTAGGTGGTCTAAAGAGGCACAAATGGACTAAGATGAGAAGTGAAACAGATTAAACCTCCTATGTCAATCAGAGAGAGACAAAGACCATTAACAACCTTTGTACTTCCAACTTGAGTAAGGGAGAGAAGGGAGAGAGAGAGAGAGAGAGAGAGAGAGAGAGAGAGAGAGAGAGAGAG
>NW_027185612.1:4681671-4685257 GCF_028583685.1 Petaurus breviceps papuanus | reverse complement strand
GAGAGAGAGAGAGAGAGAGAGAGAGAGAGAGAGAGAGAGAGAGAGAGAGAGAGAGAGAGAGAGAGAGAGAGAGAGAGAGAGAGAGAGGTCGTATGTATACACTATATACATAAACATCTATATATATGTGTGCATCATTTTCACATAATTTGTGAAAAATCTTGGCTCAGCCAAAATGCATTAGAAACCTTTGCTCAAAAGACACTTGAGTTTTATCCTCTCTCTGCTAGAAACATGAATAGAACAATTTCCTTGTCACATGTTGGTGCCTCCATGCAAGGATCCCTATAAAATGAAACAATAAGCTAGTGAGGCCATCTATTCAACTAGTATTTACTACTACATATGAAACAATAAGCTAGTGAGGCCATCTATTCAACTAGTATTTACTACTACATACAATATAATATGCTAGGATTTGGGGGATACCAAGAAAAATCAATCATGGTGCCTACTCTCAAATAATTTACTATTTGATGGGTGGACAGTGAATTTTACTTGGAGATCTACATTCTGCTGCTTACTATCCTGTAGGCAAATAATGAAACTTCTATGACCCTCAATTACTCATCCTGAAAGGGTGGGAGTTGGACTAGAAGGCTTCTAGGATCTCTTTTGGTTCTTAAGCTATGATCTTATGAAACTCTAACCCAGGTGGATGGAGAACAGCAAATTTCTATGACTTTCCCAATGCCACAAGAGTTAGTGGTAACAACGCCAGGATATGGCAGAAGGGGAGCTAGCTTTAAATCCCTTCTCTGACACTACCTGGGGGATATGAAGAAGGTCAATTAACCTCTCTGGATCTGTTTCTATGAATATAAAATGAAGTGGGAGGGGATGTTGAATTAGGTGGCCTCTGAGGACTCTTCTGGCTCTAACTCTGTGGTCTCATGACTCAAAACCTATGGTCCTTGACTCTTACCACGACATGAGGCATAGCTGTCTTTTTTCCATCTTTGAAGATCACTTCTAAGGAACAGTAGGATAATCTCCATTATCTGATTTCCACTCATCATTCAAAGCTCTTGGCTCAGTCAAACTGCATCAGAAAAGTTTGCTCAGATAGACACATTTTAGTTCTGTTCAAAACACAAATAGAACAATTTTCTTGCCACATACTGGTGTCTCCACGGGGGGGATTCCTATAAAACAACAGCTACAACAACAAATAGCAGGCAGGACCTAAATGTTATGAGTATAATACAGTCCTCAAAACAGGGTCAGTTCAAAGGCTCATTTGAGCTTTGGGTGAAAGTGAGGTCATTTCTTGCTTTCTCAGTGCAGGATTGTTTGTTGCTAACTCTAAATGCCAGTTTGCTCCTTCTCCCTCTGTTTTATGAGTCTCCAAGCAAATTTCCATTTAATGATTAAGTTCAGGTGTAATTTAGTGAATCTAGAGGAGGTAGTTTTTATTAACCTACTTACTGACCATAAACATAAAAGAAGAGAGGAAAGACTGGAAGAAAGAAAAGGAAGAAACATGCAAAAATGGTTTGCAAAAAATTTTGCATTCCAGGGCCTGGAAACATCTTTTTTACTAGTTCCATGGTGATGAATGGATATGGTTTATACACGATGGAAAGCCGTTATGAAATATGTAATTTCTTCAGAGTACCAAAGCAGTCTCAGGGATTATAAAAATGGCATCTTAAATGTATGCTTGTAATTTTCCTCAGCACTCATAGAATCATGTTTAGGTGATTTTGCAATGTTTTATGCATGTCACCATGGCTCTTTCATCTAAAAAAAAAAGTAGGAGATTCACTGACAAGCAATGTAAAAGCATCATCAAAAACAATACATAAGCACTTTTCATTACTAACTGGTATTTGGGGAAACTGTGGAAGGGGAACATTATTTTAATTTTTTTCTTATTTTTAATTCATATCTTTTGTGCTTACATCACATTTTCAAAAATATCCCCCCTCCCTTCTCCTACCTAGTGAGCCATCCCTTGAAACAAAGGTTTAAAAAACAAAAAAAGTTTATCAAAATTAACTAACTCATCCACTATATCTGATAGTGTACACAGTACTCCAAATCTACAATCTCCCCCCTCTATAATGAAGGAAAGTAGGTTCATTTAAAAAAAAATTCTTCTCTGAGGTCAAACTTGTTCATCAAAATTATACAGTGTCAGTTTTGGTTTTTTCTTCTTTCCCCCCCATTTATATAGTTGTATATATTGTGTATATTGCTTCCTAGTTCTGCTTACTTCACTATATTACATCAAGTGTCTTCTCCTGCTTCTCTGAATTCCTCATAGTCATTGTTTCTTGTAGCAGAGAAATAGTCCATCACATTTATGTACCATAATTTGTTTAGCCATCCCCTCAATGGAAAGATGCATTCTATTTTACATAATTCAATTGAACAAATATTTGAGCACCAGCTACCTGAGGAACATTGTAAAAGCCTCTAGGATAGATACAAAGTTTAGATAATAATGGCAATAACTAGTATTTATATAATACTTTAAGGTTTGCAAAGTGCTTTACTGCATTTGGTAAGACATTTTCCCTACCCATCAATATAAGATGTAGTCCCTACCCAGATGAAACTAACAGTTTGATAAAAAGACAACATATATATGTGGATAACTATAACTCACTATACCACACAAAAAATACATTTGATATAAAACAAAGTTCTAAGGAAGGTGGAGAGGAAGAATCATTATTGACTGAGATGAAGGGTAGATTCAGGGAATCTCTATGTCTAGATGAAATCTTAAAATGTTAGAATTAGAAGAAAACTCAGAGGTAATATAATTTATTCCCTTCATTGTACAGTTGAGGAAACTGAGTCCCAGAGAGGGAAAGTGATTTGTTCAAGGTCACACATCTACTAACTGTGCAGTGAATACTTTCATATCTTTTATCTCATGAAATACTCATAAGACCTCAGTGAAATGGGCAAGGGCAGGCATTGTTATTTCCATTTTACAGAGGAAGGAACTGAGGCTCAAAACAGTTATGAGGTGTGGAAGGGAAAGTGCTTAGTGTGAAATGAGAAAACTGGTCTTCAAAACCTTACTCTACTAACTACTATCTGTGTCACCTGAGATAAGCCATTTTACTTTTTTGAGGTTCAAATGCCTCATCTGCAAAATGAAAGACTGAACTAAATGATCTATAAGACCCCTTCCTAACCTGAAATTCAAGGATTCTACACAAATGTAAAGTATTCCCTAATTCCCCGTCAGATCTCACTTAGCATTTTGTTTTTCATCTCTCCGATGCACTTATCATGTAAAGTGGCCAATTATAGTTACTCATGTATGGAGCCTTTCCTCTTTTTAGCACAAAAAAATTTCATGGGTAAATTCACACTGCATATTTTGTTGGAGCTAAAGGAATATCAAAATGACAGTGCTTAGTGCATATATTGATTCTGAAATCCTTACAACAAATCTGCAGCCTCTCTACTCCCCTAACTCTCACCCTGTATTCACCTGTCACCTATAGATTCTCAACCCACAGGATTGGCTAAAGTGAATTTGTGGGGGAAAAAAAAATCATCTTCATCTTATAATATCACCAAGATTATGTCTCCAGCTACCAGTAGGGGGAAAAGGTAGAAC
>NW_027185612.1:4665253-4680253 GCF_028583685.1 Petaurus breviceps papuanus | reverse complement strand
ATTCTAACATAATGAATTGTAATATACCCTAATTTTGATACTAATACACTCTTTACATTTATAAATATAGCTTGTAAATGCTTTCATATTTTATTTCATTTGAAGCTCAAAACAACTGTATCAAACAGGAGGAATAACCATGATTACCTTCATCTTAAGGACAAAAGGCTTCAAAGTCTCACAGATAACATAACCAAGCTTGTCCCAGCCATATAGTCATTGCCACAGAAATGTGGTAACTGAGGCATCTACCTATAAATGAGGTATCTACTGGTGAGTCAAGCAGACTATCCAGAGTTCCCAAGTATTGATGGTCTTACATATGACCTTGAAAAGAATTCTGGGAAGAAGCCAAGGAGACAGTGGTGGTAAAGGGTATGACATACAGAACTGATGAAGGGACAGGATGGGTAGCCCCAGGACTCCATTCCAGATCATAGATTATGGACCAGTGATGGCCAGGAGCAGAAAATGGTGGAGGCAATTAATTATATGATGATCCAAAGTGAGACTATTCCACAGTTGCTAACTATGCATGAGACAGGAAAAGCAAGACAGTGACCTGCAGACCCTGGGACAAATAAGGAACATCAACCCAATTAATTATATATCTTTCATTCACTCTATATTCATCCTTTGAGGGAGAAGTGATTTTTCTCTGTTTGCCAGTCAATGCTTTCACTTCTTGCTTTTCCCCTTGTTCAATGGCATCAGGGAAGTTTGGTTCCCTTGTTTACTTTTATGTCTTTGCTATTTAAGCTGTTGTTATAAAAGCTTGATAATCACCAACTCACAGCCTCCTTGGTTACAAATTTCCATGAAAAAAGAGGAAAAAGGAGAAAGAAAGGGTAAGAGAGAAAGTCAGAAAGGGAGGGAGGGGTGAGTTTGGAGAGAGATAGGTGGGAGCAGGAGGAAAGGAAAGCCAAACCACTTAAATGGATAGGAGATTTTGTCCCCTTAGCAGAAACTGAGGGACAGAGTGAAAGAAAGATAAATAGAGCATCTATGCAACTATTAATGAAATTATTAGAGATTATTCAAAGTCTAAACTTGCTCCCTTTCTATATAAACTTTATATTAAAAGAATAGGAGTAAGCCAAGAAAAGTCTAGTGGGCACTTAAAGAAGATTTCCCCTTTCCATGGGGCTAGAGTGTCCTAACTCAAGGGTGAATAGAAGCAATATTATTGTTATTATAGAATTTTTATAGTGCTTTACAAATATTCTCTCATTTTATCTTCACAAAAATCCTGAGGGTGAAGTGCTATTATTTTCTCCAGATTATCATTCCCAGATTAGGAAAATCAGGATGAGAGGTGAAGTAACTTGCCCAGGGTCACAGAACGAGTAAGTTTCTAGGGCAAGATTTGAACTTGGTTCTTCTAAACTCCAGATTCAGGTATATAACCACTATTGCTCAAGAATATAGCAGCTTTAGGAGGTAAGAAGATACAGAGACAGCTATCATTGTGCTTGGAAACTAGTAGCACCTCCATGAGGCCAGTGATACACAGGCAGAGGGTCAGGAGCAGTTTAGGACTGAGTACTGGTCTTAAGCTTCAAATTGATTCCATTTGCTTTCATGCAAATTCTTTACTGATTTGCAAATGGTATTGATTCAGTGGCTGATAAAACTGTCACCAACCAAATCTGGAGCTTGCTTAGAAAGCATACCTCAACTCTCTGGCAACCCCATCCCCAACAAATAAGGGTCAGTGAACATCCATACACTACATAGCACTGTCCATGGCACTACCACTTAGATTATCCTTAATGGGGCCATGAATACTTCTCTTGAGAAAAGAATGGCCCATATAGAGATAACTTGAGATAAACATTTTTAAAGTTGAATAAGCTTATGGGTCCACCATCTTTTATCTCTGTGCCTCAATTCCCTCATATACATATATACCTAATACCTCAGGTTTCCTGGAACCCTCACATTTAGCCTTCTTCTCAAAGAATAGTTCTACATGCAACAAACCTATTCCTCTTTGCTCAAGATGAAGCAAGCTCACCAACAAATGCCACCTAAGTTGTTAATGATGAATAACACTGTAGTATGTCCCCAAAAGAACTATATAATCCTTTCATCTAAGAGGCGACAAAATAGTTCAGTTGAAAAAGCACTGAAAATGGAGTTATAGGACCTGAATGCCAGCTTTGTTGCTCACTACCTGTATGGTCCTAGGCAAATAACCTCTTTGTGCCCATTTCCTTGTCCATAAAAAGAAGACCTTAGGCTTGATGATTTCTATTCTCCCCTTCAGTTCTAGATCTAAAATCCTATGATTTTAGTTAAAAGGAACCTTAGACATCATGTACTCTAACTTCTCATCCAATGTAGCAATCTCCCTTAAAAGTATCTTTTCAGGGTTTTTTTCATTTCTAAAGAAGAGTCCTGGAGTCAGCAATGCTGAGAGCAGGGAATTTTTTTTCCCTTTGCCTTATACCCTCAGCACTTAGCCACTTAGCATTATGCCTGGCTCTTAATAGGCTCTTGATAAATGCTTGCTGACTGACTAACTTACCTTAACACAAAGGAATGCAAATCTAAGGGTAACATTTCAAGTAGCTCTATAGGCCCACAGGAGAAATACTATTGGGCAAAAGGGCCCTCAAATCCTACCAAATAAGAAGCTATTCACTTTACCTATATATAAGGCCAGCTTTAAGTCATATCATTAAAATATAGACATCATTTGGTGCTTACACACACACACACACACACACACACACCTACCCCCTCCAGGTCCCCATCCTTGCCACTGAAAAAGTCTCCTAAAACTACTTCACTAGTAGAGATGACTGCTCAAAGAGAAGATCTTTTCCATTCCAGCCTCAAATGATGTTTTGTGATTCTGTCAACGAGGATGATTTAGGAGCTGGTCCTACTCTGCCTGGAGGCCTAAAAGAGTACCTAGCCGAAGGGGGAGGGAAAGGGCCTTTGGGCATCCATTACTTTTCTACTTTAGAGGGCTTTGATCTGGAATGATTCTGCTTTAGTGAGCTAGAGTGTCGCTGGCAGCAATGACAGCAGTGTGCCCAGGGTCTAAAATGTCAGTTTCTTTTATTTCAATATACAAAAGACATTTCCAGGGAATCGGTACTTGAGTCAGGGCAATGTAAATAGATTGTGCTGCTTTAGGGATGATTAAACTCATTTAAACTCTTAGCGTTGAAGTTAGAAGGTCACGCAAATTAGGGCTGTTATGACCCAAAAGAGCAACTGGGTGGAAGGTAGTTTCAATAAAGTCCAAATGTTTTATGACTGCTTTGGCTCTTCCCAGCTTGTGATCCTTCACAGAATCACAGAATATCAGAGATGGAAGGAGTAATTCAATCCAACAGCCTTGGTGTACAAAATGAGAAAAATGGGGGTTCAAAGAGCTGAAGTTACTTGTCCAAGGTCACACTCTGCCACTCTGGCAGTGAAAATCCTAATTTTCTCTCTTCAGGATCTAATGTTCTTACCCCCATACCATGTTTCCACTCCAACTAATCATTTATTTTGTTACTTATTTGTAATGCTTTACTTGGTTTCAGTGACAAAATAATTATCTCTTCCTCCCAGAGGAGGCTCTTTGCAAGCACCTAATAAAGAATAAAAAGTCTGTTAAACAAAATCATGGCAACTCGTACAATGGTATACAATTTTGCTGGAACTTGAGCAATTTTTGGCCTCATTCCTTTGTTCCCTGACTCCTGCTAATTCTGCTGAAAAAAAAAATGCCAATCCATTAACATATAATAGGTGTTTTATAAATATTTATTGAAATGAATTTTAAAATAAATTTTATTATGATAACCCTGAGCTATCAGAAACTATTTAGATTATATTATTTACCTTTCACCTCCCAACTACTTCCAAAATCTTCTCTTTCCAATTCATCTTCCATACCATTAACAAATGAATAATCCTAAAATACAGGTCAGATGATATTATTCTACTTCTCAAAAACCTGAGGTTTTCAGACTCTAAAATAAAATATAAACTCTTCAACCTAGTATTTAAAGCTGTTCATAATGTGACTCCCACCTACTTTTTCAGATTCTATACATACTCTACCATCTTCTCTACCAAATTTAACATACCATCATCTCTCACCTCCATGCCTTTGCACAGGCTCCATTTCCCCATGTCAGGAATGGCCTTATTCCTTATCTCTGGCTCTTAAAATCCCCAGATTTCTTCAAGGCTTATATGAGATACCACATCCCACATGAAGTCTTTCCTGATTTCCCCAGTTTCTAGTTATCTCTCATAAAAGTAATTTTTTATTTACTTATCTGTATTCTTGTTGCATGACCCCTGTAATACTTATTAAGTTCCTATATTTCTTATTTTTGTATAGCTATGCCCAGCACAATGCATCTTACAAAGCAGATGCTTAATAAATGTTTGTAGAATTGAATTGAAAATAATCTCAAACTAGCAGGAACAGGTTAAATTATGGTCATCATACTCTGCAGTTTGAACTATGGTTCATATCTCATCCAGTCACCTATCTTGGCTCTCTTGGCAGCTGTCCTATTTCATAGCACTATTCTCCTTCCACATGGAAAGGCAGGTCAGTTCAAAGATCTATGGATCAACATACCATCCCTGTGAAGCCTCAGAATAAAATTCCTTTCTCTGGTTCCCACAACCCAATATGCCTTGTATCAACTCCCAATCTATGATCCCATCATCTCTCTATTACCAGGCAAATTCCACGAGGACAAAGATGGTCTCACTTTTGCATTTATATCCTCATTTTATGTGTCTGATGCAAAGTACTACAAGGAATAATTTTTTCATTCACTCATTTATCAAAGTCATTCAAATTAAAAGTATGAGTGCAAAAACTATGTTTCAGCTGCATAGAAAATCTACTCTAGTAGAATATTTTATTCCTCTACCTGGGTCAAGTAAATGATTTATCACTATATATATTTACAGTCAGTGGAGACCCATCTCCAATAGACAAGGTACATCTGGTCAACACATCCATGGTAGAGCTCCTAGGTAGTAATTTATAGTACCTGAGCTAAATCTTGGGCTTACAGATCCTTTAGTAACTGTTGTTAGTGATTAAAATGGTGAGAAAGGGATAGGGAATAAATAGGAATATAGTTTCTTAACTCCAAGATCCCCAGGGTACAATTCACTCAATGGCATGCAAATAATTTTGTTTTATTCTCTTCTGAAAGTAGACTTAAGTCCAGTTTAGGCTTAAGCTGCTTCTGGGAAGAAGCAGAAAGAGCAGGAAGAATATATGTATAGCAATTACTGTTGTTCTAGATATCAAGACAAAAGTGGCCCGAAATCCTATCTTTGAGAGAATAATGATGAATTTGGATTTCCTCTCTTAGCAGTATTTGCCTCATTTTGCCCTCCAGATCTATTCTTTTCTTTCCCCTTCAATTTCTCCCTCTTGCATTTGCCAGTTACATTTGCCTATAGATTTCTTATACGTATACATTCTAGGGAAATTTCACAGCTGAACCCATCTACCTCTTCTAGTCAGTTGTCTAGTTGTCTCATACTCATCTATTCTCTGATTCTACCAAACTATCCCAGGTGGTACTTACCATCTTTCACCCACTTGGATGTTTCTATCTATGATTAAAATATTCACAGCATATGAGCTTGACCTTATGTCAAATCACTTTACTTTTATAGGCTCAGTTTCTATATCAACAATGCAGTATTCACAATGCCTACGGTAACTATAAATATGCTGATATGGTTATTAATCACAAAATATAACAGGATCTCTACATGGGAGACAAAGCTAGAACATTTATTTAAATACCAGAAAACTGAGTCCCAAAACCAGAAAGTCAAAGCCATCACAGTAGCTATAGAGTTGGCACATGTAATTAATGCAATTAACACCCACATTATCAAGCCTTCAAAACAGAACAAGCTACCTCAGGCAAAGGTCCTCCTCTCCTCACTCATGGCAACTGCTCAGTGTCCACGCAGCTCGCTCCCAGCAACTCCAGCCCCCCACAGTTCCCATCCCCGGCAGTCCTCAGCAGGAGTCCTTAACAAAAAATCTGGCTGGCTCAAAAAAAAAAAAAAGGAGTTCTCACCGCCATCACCACTGCCTCCACTTCCAGTCACCATGCTGGCTCCAGTTGTGCTCCAACTTTCTCCTGCCCCATCCCTTCCTGCTATGTCAGCAAATTCAAGGGTCATGGAAGATCTTCAAATCCTACAACCATTATAGTTTCCTCATTGGTTTAAAAAATGAGGGGATCAGACCAGATTGGAGATGTCAAACACATGTGGACCACAAAACTACTGATTACTGACTGACAGATTAAAATGTAATTGAGAAATATTTAACAAAAATAACTGAAATAAAACATAGTGTTGGTATGTGGTTTTCTTATTCAATGTGTACCCTCAGATATCCTTATGTACAGCTAAGTGGCCCCTTTTCTATTTGAATTTGATATCACTGAACCAGATAACCATTAAGATTTTTTCTAACCCAAAATTGCTGTGATTCCAGGTTCATCCTCAACTCTTGGATGAGTCTGTCTGAAACTAGCTTATTTTGCATAGGATGCTGTGAAGACTCAAGGCTAGACAAGTCAAAACAATTGAATTCTGCTCACTTATTATTTTGTAGAGCTGTCCTAAGAGGGCACATTGGTCTGTAGAGTAAGATTATTGAATGGATAAAGTAAAGAGTAAAGCTGGCCAAGGAGAGTGACTATAAATAAAGAGCTGGCAGCCAGAGAAGTGGAAATCAAGTGACAAGAAAGTGATGACTTATGAGCACAACAAACACCAGCTTCCCCAGTCTCTGCTCCTGTGTCTCTAGGGTAAAACTCAAGCAAATGCTTGCTTGGGAATTAAAAAAAAGCTTACTGTGCAGATGGTCCAGAAATTTGGAGATTGCATAAGCCCCTGAAATTAAGATGGTCAAGTTACTCATAGTCTCTCTTTGATGTCAAATGAATATAGATAACTGTAAATCTTGTACTTGCTACCGGCTGGTATCTATAAACTTGAATGATGGTATGGTGCTAACATAATTAAGAAGCATTAATCTGATTGATTCTAGCATAGTAGGCATATTGTCCATAGGAGCCTTGTCAGCATTTTCAGTATTTTTCCCATGACCAAAAGGTTCAGCATCTCATAGGTGGATCATGATGTAGGGGAAAGGGCACCACACCAGAAATGAGCAGACCTAAGGTCCAATCCTGAATTTACTACTAACCAGATATTTAAGCTTGGGTAAGTCACAACATTTCTGGGTCTCAATTTCTTCAATTGTACAAAGACGTACAGATGTACTCAGTGACCTTTAAGGGACCCTTCAATCTCTGATATCCTATGAATCTTTATTTCTCCCTGCCCAATCAGATACAGTTATTTCCTCATTCACACCCTGCAAATAATTCCTTTTCTGTCACAGACTATGTAATTAGACACCAGCTGTGGTTCTGACCTCAGAATCACATTCACATTATAGCACTCTAAGTATTGATGGTTTGACGCAAGTCACCTGTCTACCTGGATTCTGTGACCTCTGGATTCTCTGACTTTGGATACCTAGTTGCCTATGTCTGGGATCCTGACATCCTAATTTGTTATAAATTCTTTAACCTTCATCATGTGGATGTGTGGACTTCACATCTGCACTCTGGAATAATGGAAAGAACTCTGACTTTGGAATTAGAAGATTTGTATTTGAACCCTATTGTTTCATGGTTCTAGACCAGTTTCCCCATCTGTAAAATGATGATACCATGTTTCCCCGATAATAAGACACTGTCTTATTATTTTTTTGGACAGAAAAACACCAGAGGGCTTATTTTCAGGGAAGGGCTTATTTTAATGAACATTGACAGCAATTTTAATAAACAGGTAAATGTGAACAAAAAAATGTACCTTTATTCAATAATGAATTCAATAAAGAACAGGATGACGCGCTCACTGCTGCAGCTCGGAGCCTGGAGTGCGTTTCACCCAGGGGGGGACGGTGCATACAGAGGGTACCATAATGTAGTGTGTAGCGCAGGGGATCACCTTCACTACAGTAGCAATCTCAATAGGGCTTATTTTCGGGGGAGGGCTTATTTTAGAGGAATCTTACACAGTAAGGGGAGGGCTTATTTTCGGGATAGGTCTTATTATCGGGGAAACACAGTAATTACACTAAAAAATCTCCAAATCATCTCGTTCCATCATTTTACAAGGTCTGGTAATTTTATATTTCCTTTACTAAAAGTGTTGACAATTACTCAATAATTCCCATTCTAATGCTGTTTACAGGTATGGCATGTCTAGGTAAAGGAATCTACAATGAATTTCACCCCTGTGACAACTGGAGGGGCCCTAAGTTTTCCTAAAGGAAAAATTGAATCACCAGGTCATTGACTGCAGTTGCCTGACTGTGGGAAGGGATGAAACCATACTGGGATGGAGGATGAGATTTTCGTGTGTTATTGGAAAAGCTGACCTGTTTCTCTTTTTAGTCTTTTGCTAGATGAAGGCTCCCTTCCTGAATCTATTCCCCTTTTTTCTTTGGGGAAGGACTGTCCTGATTTAATTCCACTTTATTCCATGTAGCCTGGGGCAGAGAAGTAGACATGAGAATGTTTGACAGTTACTTGGTATTTTTATTTTATCATGCTTTAATAAATCACATGGCCACAGTGTGAATTACTTTTGCTATAAAAATATAAAGAGTTGGTTAGCTCAAAAGAACTTTCTCAGGTACAGAGTAAGCCAGTTGAGATGTTTATAATTTTTAATATTTCAGCAAATATTTCATATTCCATTTTCTTTCCATTTAGATCAATATTGAATAGGGGGCCAGCACTGTATCATAAATGGAGCAAGCTCAGGGTAGTATAATATGACAGTAGTCTGTAGGAGAGTGCCCTCTAGTGAGAAATGTTGCCTTTGGGGAGGTCTACACAGAAGCCCTGTCAACTAAAGGATGGCACTGTAATACACATTTAGGTAGCCATGGGTTGATGACTTAGCTCTGATATCACCTTGTGGCAAGATTATAGTCTCATTACCTTGATGGTTAATTAACCAATTAACTGATAACCTACTTTTCTGTAGACTTGCATGATGGCCTTCTATTACAACTTCAATGCCTTGTTTAGGCACACCCATCAAATGCACACATAGTCTAAACTGTGCTACATCAATTACAGATGATAAATGATACATTCACCTTGGTTGGGTCACTTACTTTCCACAGGTTCATTTTTCCTTCTCTGTAAAATGAGGAATTTGGCTTTGAGGTCCCTACTAGCTCTCCATCAATGGCCCTGTCATCCTAAATCAAGTAGTGGTAGAGATAAATATGATCCCAAGTAGTCAGGGAAGGTTTCATGGAGAAGGAAGAGGCTGATATTGGCCTTAGAGGTTACAGAAGACTGGGAGAGTTGAGGGAGTGAAGGGGAAAAGTAAGCACCAAAAAATTAAAGGAAAAAATGAGTGCTGAGCACCTTTGAGGGAAAAAAATAAGAAAATCTATCATCAGCAAGAGATGTGAGGCCTCAATATGAGAACCTATAGGCTATTGATTTTTTTGGGGGGGGAGAGGGAGTAATGTGTATTAAAGTAGTTTGACACAGTAGCAAAAACCATTCCATCTGAAATAAAACATCTAGCAAGAAAAATATGGTGCTTCTGCTCTACAAGTCACAGCAGAAAGGAATGCAAGCCTATAGAATGATATAGTCCTATATGCTGTGTCAATCTTTAACTGCAAAGTATAAAGTGATGTTTATAAGCACGTGCTCAGGCTGTCTATAGAGTCCAAGCTACAAAGTCTGATTGAAAGGGCCCTCAGAGGTCATCTAGTCCAACAAAAACAGAATCCATTCAACAATATATCCAAAAAGGTATAACCTATCCTTTCCTCAGAGACCAATAGTAAGGCAACTCACCAACTCCCGAAGCAGCCCATTCTTCTTTGGGGTAGCTCTAACTGTTAGGAAAACTTTCCTTACATAAAATGTAAATCTGCCTCTCTACAGCTTCTACTCATTACTCATATTTCTGTCAAAATAAGTTTCAGATGGCGGAGTAGAAGCAGGACCTCCATGCGGCTCCAGCTTCCACCTCCCCCAATTCATGTAAAAGGGGACTCTGAACAAACTTTGGAGCTGCAGAACCCACAAAATAACCAGAGAAGCTAACCTCCCACTGAAGACAGTGCAGCAGACTGGCAGGAATCAGCCAGCACTGCACTCTGGGAGCCGAGCCCAGGCCCACCTGAGCTGGAGGTTTTAGCCCCAGGGTGGGCCTGACCAGCCACCAGCAAGAGGGACTCCAGATCACCAGCATCTGTGGCCATCTGCAGAATTATCAACACATAGATGGGAAGGACAAAGTGAGAGGTCAATGCAGTGGGGATTTTGGGACCAGTAGTTGGGAGTGCATCAGCTTTTGCCCCCAGGGTGAGAAGCCACTGAGGAGCCACGGCCATGTAGCCACAGCCACATGGCAGCTTCAGGCTCTGGCCTGCAGAGTGTAGGGGGACCAAGCGACCAGTCTGCAGGGTAATGACTTTTGCTTTAACCTGCTTGGATCTGGTCTAGGGTGGAGGTCCTGGGGTGTGTGTTCAGCTTGCCAGAGCATGTGGAGGCTTCAGCAAGTGTACCCAACTAATACCTTCAGCAGCTGAGAAAACCCCAGCATTTGGTATGAAATTCCCCTGTCTGGTAGCAGAGTCCTACTGTGGCAAAAAGCCCAAAAGTCAAGTAATTGAGTGGCAACATGACCAGGCAAAGGAAAAAAGCAAACAGAAGATCCCAACATTAGACTCCTATATTGGGGACAAAAAGGATCAAAGCATGGAACAAGAGGAGGACAGTGAAGTCAGAACTCCTGCACCAAAAGCTTCAAAGGAAAATACGAGCTGGTTACAGGCCATAGAGGACCTTAAGAAGCAGACAAGAGAAGTGGAGGAAAAATTGGGAAGAGGAAAATTATGCAAGAAAATTACTAAATGAGAGTCAACAGCCTGACTGAGGAAAATTACACCTTAAAAACAGACTGAAATGGTAAAAGAGGCTCAAAAAGGCAATGAAGAGAAGAATGCCTTAAAAAGCTGAATTTGCCAGATGGAAAAAGAATCTCAAAAGCTCACTGAGGAGAATCATTCCTTCAGAATTAGATTGGAGCAAATGGAAGCTAATGACTTTATGAGAAATCAAGATGCTGTTAAACAGATCCAAACAAATGAAAGAATAGAAGGCAATGTGAAATATCTCATGGGAAAACCCACTGACCTGGAAAATAGAT
The DNA here is from genome assembly GCF_028583685.1 of Petaurus breviceps papuanus. Taxonomy (NCBI): domain Eukaryota; kingdom Metazoa; phylum Chordata; class Mammalia; order Diprotodontia; family Petauridae; genus Petaurus; species Petaurus breviceps. Next base: position 4,668,976 of record NW_027185612.1, on the reverse strand, counting down.
CCAGGAGAGATAATTTTAAAATTATTGGACTGCCTGAGAGCCATGACCAAAGTAAGAGCCTGGGGAGGGAATGAAATACACACTAAATAGGGTATCTCACCCTACAGGAGAATGGGGGGAAGGGAATGAAAGGGGGGATGATGGAAGGGAGGGCAGGCTGGAGGGGAGGGAAGTTGGAAGCACCCACTTTTGAAAAGGTATGGGATCAAAGTAGAGAATAGAACAAGTGGGAGGTGGGATAGGAGGGAGGGAAATACAGTCAGTCTTTTACAATATATCTGCTATGGTAATGTTTTGCATTAGCTACACATGTACAACCTATACTGAACTGCTTATCTTCCCAGTAAGGGTGGGTGATAAGGAAGAAAAGGAATGAATCTGGAATTCAAAGTTTTGAAATCAAATGTTTATATATATATACTATTATTAATACTATTTTACATGTAATTGGGAAATAAGGTGTACAGGCACTGGGGCATAGAGATCCACCATGCCCTACTGGAAAAGTTGAAAGGGGTATGGAAGAAAATATGGAAAAGAGCAGATTGGAGGAGGAGAGATCCTGTAGGACTTCTATTTTGGGGCGGTGGGTAGGGGAAAAACAGGGAGAAAATTTGTAACTCAAAATCTGGTGGAAATGAATGATGTCAATCAGAATAAAGCATTTGAAAAATGGAAAAAAAAATAAGTTTCATTGGATAGTTCTTTAGCTACTCATGTCTCCAAAGTCTTTCATCGTCCCAGTTAAATACCCCCATTTGCTTCAACCAATTCACATATAGCATGACATTGATGTCCTTTTATATTTATTACATATTTTCCCTCAGTCCTTTACTTCTTTACCTGGTTTGTAAGGCAGGTTGTTAGCATGTCTCTAGGTAAGAAAATTCTAATATTCTAAAAAAAAATATGAACAGGTCTTCCATTTCTCCTTAACTAACATCATTATCTGCCCATCCCAAAAAGCTACATTAAAACTTATCCTCTCTTATGTCTACCATTAAATCATAAACAGGAATTTAGAAAACAAAGGTAATACTTCTCCTTTGGGTCTCTCAGCAACTGAAAATTATTCAGAGGAATAAAATAAACTAAAGTGAAAAGTACTTATATTAATAGGTGCTATTCATTTAAAATAAGTTCATACAAATCATTCATTTATCACATTTTTATTAAGCAGATTACTATCCTTGCTTTCATGGAGGTTACAATGTAATAGGGATAAGAACATTATAAACAAAGAGAATAGCATGAACATGGTATATAGCCAGACTGAAGGTGGAGAATAGTTCAGCACAATAAAATAGGGAGATAATATGAGATATTCCTAAAAATATCAGGTGGCACCAGACTACAAAGTGCCTTGAAGACCAACAAAGGAGTTTGAACATTATAATAGTCATTAGAAAAGCTCAAAGTTGGACTGGATCTCAAAAGACATAAATTATAGAAATTTCTAAATCATGTCATATCACTTAAGGCTCTAGGCATTCAACAGTGATTAAAAATCCACTTGCCTGCCTCAGTCCTGCCAAGTCTCCTTTACCACCAATAGTTCAACTGACTAATATTCCAGCTAACTTTTGCCCCCTTTCCACTCTACTGTTGGCTACCTCCTCTTGCACTCTCTTCTTTTACCTATCAGAAAGATGTTGATATGAATAATGCTTTACAGTTTTCAGCTACCTTCATATGCCGTATCTCATTAGATCTTCCCAAAAGCCTCTCTATGAAGTGAGCAGGAGAAGTTTAGGTTCAGAGTTAATTTAACCTACTAGTTACAATAGAAAGAAGGACAAGCCTTTAAGAGTGATGTTATATGGGTTAAATTGCTTGTCCTGGATTACAAAACAGAACCAAAAATGGAATTTAGGTCTTCTTCATCCCAATCCAGTGCTGGAGGGGTTTAATTTAATTTATTTATTTTTCATTTGATAAAAAAAATCTGTCTTCTCTCCTTACTACCCCTTCTATTAAAGAAAATCCTCATAACAAATGTGAATTATCAAGCAAAACATTTTCACATCGGACAAGTCAAAAAACATGTCTCAATCTGCCCTCTCGGTCTCCTCATCACCTCTTTGTCAGGAGGTGGGTAGCATGTTTCAGCCTGAGGCCTCTATAATAATGGTTGTTCATTGTGTTGATCAGAGATTTTAATTCTTGCAAAGTTGTTGTCATTACTGTGTTAAGGTAATTATATAAATTGTCCTCCCAGTTCTACTCACTTCACTCTGCATATCCCTTTCCAGGTTTCTCTGAAACCATTCCCTTCATCATTTTTACAGCATAGTAATATTCCATCACATTCATATACCATAATGTGCCCAATCATTTCTCAAATGATGGGCACCCCCTTAGTTTTCTGTTTTCATTTCTTTGCCACTACCAAAAGAGGTGCATATTTTTCTCTTTCTCTGGAGCCAGTCTAGTGTTTATGGGATCACAGATCTAGACCTGGAAGGGAACTCAAAGGCCATCTAGTCAAAAACCACTTAATCGTTTTTGTGTCATGGACTCCTTTGGCAGTCTGATGAAGTGTATTGATCTCTTCTGAGAGTACCATTTTTAAATGCATAAAATAAAATACAAAGGAATACAAATGAAACCAATTATATTGAAATGCAGTTATCAAAATATATTTTACAATAAGTTCATGGACCACAGGTTAAGCATCACTAGTCTAGTCCAATTCCATCATTTTCCACTATACCATAGAGGTGTATATATACATATATAATACATTTTATTAAGTGATTGTTTTCTTTTCTAAAAGGCTCATCCTTATTGTCATTTTCATTGATTACCTGAGAACCTTCAGTAGGCTGGTCTCCTTATTTTTTCCATATCTTCATAAAACTTTTTCCAAGTGGAGGTGAAAATCTTCTTGGCCAAAAAACAAATGAGGTACCCAGGATATTATTCTCCCCTATCCCATCAGACTTTCAAACCCCCTTATCCTCAAATGTTAGGGTTCCTAACAGTGCTTTAATAAAACAGTATGCCTAGAGCTTGAAGATGCCTAGCATATTCCATCTGCCTCTCTCTTTTTCTATCTTTTTCTTTTTCTCCAAAATCATTCTTTTTATTATCAAGTTGTCAGGTAAATGTTCTGTCTGTGCTCACTTATCGGATCTCTAATCTTTTTCTTTTATCTTTTTTTCCTTCTTTCCATTATTAAACACATATATACTAAGATAATGACTCCATCAAACTTGAGTATCTCCTTCATGGTGCAATTTTTTGCATTAATTTGTACCTTCTGTAGTGCATAATATTTTCATCAATCAAGCATTTATTAAGCATCTACAGTACTCATACAACAGAACTGTGCTAAGTGCTGGAAATAAAAAAAGACAACCCTTGTCCTCAAAGAGTTTACATCCTACTGTATTCTACATTCTTCCATTTTCATGTTTCCAAATCCAAATTTAATTACTGTCTTCTGTTGGGGTCTATCCCTTTAAGACCTAGGGTAATTCATGAAAGGCTCAACCCAACAGTATCATTCTGAATACTCAACTGAGTAAATGTTCTGTGAGCACGGTCCAGCCTTCAGGATCTCAACAGCAGGGGAGGCTGAAGATTACTGGCTCCAAGTCAGTGTTACTTAACAAAACGAATTTCAACCAGTGCATGGAAATGGAGCTGTTTTTCACTTCAAAAGTCTTTTGGGAAGGATAAAAGCATACCATTGCTTGAGGTTGCTTGATAACACCCTTC
>NW_027185612.1:4605963-4665243 GCF_028583685.1 Petaurus breviceps papuanus | reverse complement strand
GTGTTTCATTACCACAGATAGGAAACCATTCCGATTTCATTTCTCTCTCCAACTCAACTATTTAGGCCTGAAGAAACCTCCACAAAAGCCAAATGAAGAGGGGAAAGTATCTTGGTATAGAAATCCTCCATTCAGAATAGTGCAGTCATGAGATAAGTCACTGACTTCCCCAGGGTTTAAAAGAATCAAAGTAACAATAATCCAAACACATATAGACACATTTAGTAAGATCAAATGAGATAATATTTGTAGAGTGCACAGTGCTGGACACATAAGTGCTAAACAAAGGCTTATTCCCTTCCTTTCCCCTTCCCCTAGTAAGAACATCTCAATAACAAGAGTAGCTAGCTTTTATATAGCGCTTTAAGGTTTGCAACGGAATTTACAAATATTATCTCATTTCATCCTCACAAAAGCCCTGGGAAATAGGCACTATTATTACCCCCATTTTACAGATGAGGAAACTGAGGCAGGTAGAAATAAAGTAACCTGTCCAGGGTCACACAGCAGTAAGTGCCTGAGGCTAAAATTGAATCCAGATCTTCTTAACTTCTGCTCCAACACTCTATCAAGCATGTCAGTGACTTGCCTCAAGGAGGATAGAGTCTGGAGTTCAGCTGTATGAATAACTCTCTCCCCATGCAGAACAGCACCTGGGAGTGCTAGAGTTGTTTCCTTATAAGGAGTTTAATTGATTTTTGCCGTAGAACTATTTTTGTTACCTTGAGAAAAACCAGAGGCTGACTTTGACTCCAGAGCTGCACTGTATGGTGAGCCTACCAGTTTTTTTTTTCTGCGCTGTATTGTTTCTGTGGGTTTGAAATGCAATTATTGCGAAGCTAACTGTATTTCACAAGCCTATGGTGGGCCCAGCTGGATTTATCAGGCCGTACTGAAGATGCAAAGCACTTCTGGAAATGCTGAGTTGCTGCAATGCCCTTATTGAGCTGTTGCCTGCCACTCCAATGTAATCCTTTCCTCATCAAAAGTGCTGAGCCTGGTGATTTTCTCTTCTTCCAAAAAGGAGTCAGACAAATCCCAAATCCTACATAACAGTTTTGTACCACTTTTGTGCAACATCTGTAATGCTTTTCTCTCAGGGGAGTCCATGGGGAAAAAAAAATTTCAGGATAACCAAAAGAAACTATGTCCAACTATGTAAAAAGCACTCTGGATTTGAAGTCAAAAGGCCTGGATTCAGATGATGGATCTGCTATTTAGCACCTGTGTGATGTTAGGTAAGTAACTTAACCTCACTGAGACTCCCTTTCCCCTTCTATAAAACCCAAATTAGTTTGAACAAAATGGCCTTTAAGGGGACAACTTGGTAGCACAGTAGATAGAGCACTGGGCCTGGAATCAGAAGATCTAAGTTCATATCAGGCCTCAGACACTAGATTGTTGCCCTGGGCAAGTCACTTAACCCTGTTGGCCTCACTTTCTTCATCTATAGAATGAACTGGAGAAGAAAATGGCAAACCACTCCAGTATCTTAGTCAAAAAAACCCAAAATGGGGTTGTTCAAACACAGCTGAACAACAAAATTACCTATAAGGTCCATTCCAGTTCCAAACCCTATGCTCCTTTAATCCTATGTGTATTATGAGATTGTTGAACGGAGAGAGGCAAAGTGAACTAAATCTGTGTTTTCATTTGCACAGCACCTCCTAGTAAGGAAACTCCCTTCACCAAATGCAAATCACCACCTGTTCAGGAACTTGGTCCTAGAGAATTAAGTACCTTGGGGATTGAGCAGTTAAGTCATTTGCCAGGGTACACCCAAGGTCATACTAAGATAAGCTTTCTGGAACATGGTCGCCAGAGCTCAGGCATCTGGGACAGAAAGAAAAGAGACTGTAACTCCATATTCAGTATTCTTTCCAGTATACCACACTTCAACTCCTTCCACCTGAGAAAATGATGTCCCCTTGCTTAATTGGCTGCTTTGTTGGGGTCATGGGCCCAGAAGACCAGGACAAAAACTTCATTTTCACCTTATCCAGGAACAGAAAACAAAGGAAGGAATCAAAGTCGGGGTGAGGTAGACCTTGACAGGGAGCTCTGAAGAAAACTGGCAATCAAAAACCCCTGACAGCGCAATTCAGTCTGAATTTGTCAGATTTTGTAAACCAACTGGTTTACTATTTTTCAAAACAGTAAAAAAAAAAAAGTCAATTACTAATATACCTAGCTAATTCAAACAGTCTATCAATTAACCTTTCAGGGATCCACAAAAGAGCTTATTGAAAGTAATAGAGAGGTGATTCTAAGCCCAGAAGCAAAGGGGGAAAAGCAAGTTTTCAAAGACCATTTTCATAGTGGTTTCATTAGTCATTTTTGCACATAGTAACCATAGGTTCTTGGAAATAGGAGAAAGGTAGACATTGTAGGTGGCTTCCAGGCTAACCCCAAACCCTGAAATATATTTAGATCCTTGGAGACACATGTATGTTCACATATCATATATTTCATGCTAGTATAGAAGATGAGTTATTCTACATTTCATATGGCCAAGATCAAGGAATCCAGATGGAAGGAAGGAAAGAGACATCGATTGAGTGTACATGCAAGCTGAGTGAATGGTCTAGAAATAGGGAAATGAAATTCAGTGGGGAGGGGTGTTGGATCCAAGAAGATCAAAAAATAGGACACCAATAGTCAGCCCACACTCTCTGCAGGCTTATCAACAGGAAAAATGAAGGCACAGGACAAGAAAAAATGAAGAGACAGAGATACAGCTCTACAGCATTGTCTGATTCCCTCTAGTTATTAATGTTCTCTCCTATGTCAAATTTTCCTAGAATACTTTATCTCACCCTTGCCTCTCCACACTTCACCTTGAATTGACTTTCTACATATTTTCACCACAGTAGAATCCAAAGTCTGTGAGGGGAGGGACTGTTTAGTCTGCAAGGAGGAGGGAATAGATGTCAGGATTGGCCAATGAACCCAGGTTTTATGAGCATGAACAGAGTGTTCAACAGATGCAGCTCCCAAATGGACTTAGAAGGAGGGGCAGACATTATGGAATTGCTTCCAGTATTGTAAACATTTGGTGAAAAGGAGTCATTTTTATTGACTGTGATTATGTTCTTGCCATGTATATGTCTTTGAAGTAAACATATCTTCATAAAAGCTAATTAATGTTGATATAGTAAATGGAATTGGGACAGTCTGAATGATGGCTCAAACCTCTCTAGCTAAAGACTCCCCTAAACCCTCAGGGTGAGATGAATAAAAATTATGAAAGACATAGTTTCTGGGTAATTAATAATCAACTTATTAATTAGGTTAGCAGATAATCAATAAATTAAGGTCAGTGGCCCTCACAAAAACCAAAGATCCTGCAAAGAGGCCATTGAATATTTAAATACCTTTGGAAAAGGGTGTGTCCTTGAGAGTGAAAATCAAATCTTAAATATTATGAGCTATTTTCTTATGAGGGGCTAGGGGATATAACTCTGATCATATAAACACTTTCCCAAATCATCCCACCTCCAGCAATCTATACAAAAGAATCTATTTTCCATCTAGCCCCATAGTAGAACAATGGTAGAGTTACAGTGAAAATTCCACCTTGGGGTAGCTAGGTGGCATAGTGAATAGAACACCAGCCCTGGAGTCAGGAGTACCTGAGTTCAAATCCAACCTCAGACACTTAACACTTACTAGCCGTGTGATCTTGGGCAAATCACTTAACCCAAATTGCCCTACCTTTCCCCCTCCAAAAAGCAAAACAAAAATTCCACTTAGATAAGATGGCCTGGATGGGGTGAATTTTTGGGCAAGGTCAGAAATGTCCTTGAGAGACTGTGCTTTGCATGAGCAAAGGAAAAAAAAACTCTATATATCCCATATAGAATATTGATTATTAATATAATAAGAAAATAATCATTTTTCTCAAGGGCTCCTCTAGAACCCTGAGGCGGAAATATAGCCAGTGTTGATCTGAAATGGTGAGTCCTGACTTGTTTTGTCTTTATATCTACAATACATAACAAAGTGCTTTAACGCACAGTAGGTACTTAATAAATGTTTGTTGAATTGAATTCCATTCACTTTGAAGCACCCCTCTTGCTCTATCTACACCTTCTCTGTTTCCTGGGTAGAGCTTTGAGTGACCACAGGGAGTGAGGGAAGAAAAGCAAAATGGGCAGCAATAAGTCAGGGATACTAATGACCAGCTCTGGAGGGCAGAAAAGTGTGCATTAAATGCTTTTAAGTTTAATCTTCATTATTAGTATTTTCTCCACCATTTTCTGAAGTCTAGAGGACAATCAACTTACAATAAAACAAGCCCTGATTCATTTGCAGATTTTTGAGCTAAAAATGCTCACAATGAAAATTTAATAATAGATTCTCTAAAACTTGCAAGCTGGCTCCAGCATGCCCCTGGGATGGTGCCACACAGAAAGTGAATGGACTTGTAAGGACAGAAAAGACTTAGATCTCAATCACCAAATACAGAAACTTTAAACTTCAAAGCCAAGGAATAGCAGTGATGCCTTCTTGCCTGGGTTTGCAGCTGGGTCTCCTCACCTTGCTCTATGTGTGATGAGCTAACTACAGAGTGAAGCAATCAGAGGTCCTCTCAGCAAAAAAGACACCAAATGTGTTGGTATTCCCAACTGTTCCCAAATTCATGTCTCACGGCTCTCAGGAAGAGCCAAGTTCCAGGCACCAAATTCTTGAATTTTCATTCAAAGCTTTACCCAACTGGAAGCATGATTTGATGTTCAACTGAAAATTAGTTGGGTACTGTTGTGTTTCCTACATTCCTCTACCCCCTCACAGGAAGCAATGCCATGAGGGCTAAAGAAATTGAACTGTGCATTTCTTGGAATGTCTAAGTTCAAAGAGGTCTGTGCACTATCTGGAAACTGTTCAGGTCTGAGAGAGGCTATGAAGGTGCAGCTGAGTGGTAGATAGTTTATTATGTTTTGTTTTATTGCCTTTATTGATTGTATGACCAAAAGTAATATACTGTATATAGTATCCAAGCATACTTGCATTTCCTTTTGGAAGCCAGCTCTGTTATTCCAAGGTCACATATGTGGGGATCATTGCAAGTTCAGGAAGGAGGTATGGTTTCCAGTAGAATAGTGGTTCAGAGTTTATTCTAACTTGATAAATTCACACAACCCTTGCTTCAGAGTTAGATGACATGGTCACTTAGAGAGTGGCAAAGTTGAGGGACAAAAGGTCTTTTACCATCTAACAAGCACAGAGAGATGAGTACTTACACTCAGCATATCTTATAAGGGCATTTGTACTTTAGCAAAAGAAAACACCTTAATCCAAAGGACCGATTCTAAGATCAGCCCCAGAGTAGGATGCACAGACTTTTCCACATACATCTTTAAGAACCAAGAGTTCAAGGGGATGGAGCCAAGATGGCAGAGTAAAGACAGGGACTCGCCTGAGTTGTCACCCAAACCTCTCCCAAAACCTTTAAAATGACTAAACAAATTCTAGAGCAACAGAACCCACAAAAAGATGGAGTGAAACAAATTTCCAGCCCAGACAATTTGGAAGGTGGGCAGGAAAGGTCTGTTGCACCAAAGTGAGAGAGGGCACAGGTTGTGCCAGTGCAGACTGGGCCCTAGCAAACTAGGAGCAACCCTTGAGGTGACTGAATCACTAGCAGCAGTGCCAGTTTGCAGAACTCCAGCCCACAGACATCAAAGACAGCACAGAAGGTCAGCAGGAAAGGTCTGTTGCACCAGGGTAAGAAAGGAGCACAGTTTAGCGCAGGTTGCACCAGCATAGCCCTGGCCCCAGCAAACCAGGAGCAGGCCTTCTGAGTCACTGAATCAACAGTTGCTTCCAGAGCTCTCAGTCCACAGAAGGAAAGGGGGTCAAACAACTGGTCAGAAGGGGATTACAAGGGTCTTTTTGCTAGCACTGAGGCAGGACTCTGTTGCTTTGTCCGTACTCAGATCTGGTCACAGTCCTGGGTGGCAGTCCCAGGGTGAGGAAGAGCAATAGCACAGTAGAGCTTGTGGTCACAGTGGAGGGGGGAACCACCCTCACAGTTCAAGGGCAGAAAAGAGTGCTTGTGGTTGCTCACAGACCAGAGCCCAGGCCAAGAGAGCATTAAACACCTCTCCTTAGTTCATACCACCTTGGAAGTACTGAAAACTTACAGGTCCCAAGAAGTGGCTCCTGAAACAGCTGCATAAAACCCATGAAGCTTGTGACCGTGCACCCTCCATTCTGGAAGTAGAGCCATACCTAACAAAAATTTAAAAGTCAAGTAAAAGGCTGGGAAAATGAGAAAGCAACAGAAAAAAAACTTCTGACTACAGAAAGTGACAAGGACAGTCAAAACACACACTCAGAAGAAGGCAACAAAGTCAAAGCTCCTACATCCAAAGACTCAAAGAAAAATATAAATTGGTCTCAGGCCATGGAAAAACTCAAAAAGAATTTTGAAAATCAAGTAAGAGAGGTAGAGGAAAAATTGGGAAGAGAAAGGAGACTGATGTAAGAAACTCATGAAAAATGAATCAACAGTCTGATAAAGGAGGCACAAAAATACTGAAGAAATAACACCTTAAAAAATAGAATAGGTCAAATGGTAAAAGAGGTAAAAAAAAAAAAAACCAATGAGGAGAAGAATGTCTTTTAAAAGCAGAATTGACCAAATGGAAAAGGAGGTAAAAAAAAAAGCTCACAGAAGAAAATAATTCCTTAAAAATTAGAATGGGGGGCATCTGGGTGGTACAGTGAATAGAGCACCAGCCCTAGAGTCAGGAGGACCTGAATTCAAATTTGGCCTCAGACACTTGACACTTACTAGCTGTGTGACCTTGGGCAAGTCACTTAACCCCCGTTGCCTTGTGTTATAAGAATGAAAATTTTTAAGATCTTCCCTGCCCCTAGGTTAAGTGCACTTGGAACCTGTGGTGGGAGGCTTGTTTTTCAGGAACGCCCACACCTTGGTGCTTTGTGATTGGGCAGTGGGTCAAGAGGGTTGTTACATTCTCTGAGCCAGGAGAAGGGTATATAAGCCCTGATGGGAGGCTTTGCTTTGGGGCTCACTTTGAGAAGTGTTGTGTGATTTGACCAGATGAGACTCTGGGCAGCCATTGAGAGCCCCCTGGCTTTGAAAATGTTGATGCTTCCCTCTCTGGTAACTTTGATTTGGTATGGATATAATGGTTGGACAGTTTGGAAGCCTGTCTGTTTGATCTGTTTCTCTGTCTTGTAACTTCTGTCTGTATACTCTGAAGTTTGGGGTGTTGACCTTTTTCCCCTGAACTAGGTAAACGACATATGTTTGATTGATTAAAGTAAGCTTGTTAACCCATTTTGAGTTGCTTTCCTTCAGAAAATCAAATCTAAGAACCTGTGTTGGCAGCCACCCTGGGGATGCTGGGGTGCTTGCTGCTACACCTTGCCTTCTCCCCTCCCCCCAAAAAATTAGAATGGAACAAATGAAAGCTAATGACTTTATGAGAAATCAAGAAACAATAAAACAAAACCAAAAGAAATCAAAAATAAAAGGCAATGCAAAATATCTCACTGGAAAAACAACTGACCTGGAAAATAAATCCAGGAGAAAGAATTTTAAAATTATTGGACTACCTGAAAGCCTAGACATCATCTTTCAAGAAACTATCAAGGACAATTGCCATGATATTTTAGAATCAGAGGGCAAGATAGAAATTGAAAGAATCCACCAAATCTGAAAGAGATCCCAAAATGAAAATTATAGTCAAATTCCAAAGTTTGGTCAAGGAGAAAATATTGTAAGCAGCCAGAAAGAAATAATTCAAGTATAATGGAGTCATGGTCAGGACAACATAAGATCTAACAGCTTCTACATTAAAGAATTGGAAGGTTTGTAATATGATATTCTGAAGGGCAAAGGAGCTATGATTATAACTAAGAATCACCTACTCAGCAAAACTAAGGGAAAAATGGAAATTCAATGAGATAGAAGACTGTGAATCATTCTTAATGAAATAGAAATAGAAAATTTAAAGCTAAATAGAAGATTTGTCTTTCATGTACAAGATTCAAGAGCAGCAGAAAAAGGTAAAAAGTAAAGGGAAAGCATAAGGGGCTTGATAAGATTAAAGTGTTTACATTCCTACATTGGAACATGATATTTGTAATTTATTAGACCTTTCTCATTATTAGGGTAGCTAGAAGGAGTATATATAGATAGAGGGAACAGGTGTGAGTTGAATATGAAGGGATGATATCTAAAAAATAAAATTAAGGGGTGAGAGGAATGTACTGGGAGAAAGAGAAAGGGAGAGGTAGAATGGGGTAAATTCTCTCACGTAAGAGGCAAGAAAAATATTTGACAGCAGAGAGGAAGGGGAGGAGATGAGAGGAAGGGAGGGAACTTTATTCTCATCAGAATTGGCTCAAAGATGGAATAAAATACACACTCAATTGGGTATAGAAATCTATCTTACCCTGCAGGAAAGTAGGAGGGGAAGGGGATAATAGAAGAGGTGGTGATAGAAGGGAGGGCAAATTTGAGGAGGGGGTAGTCAGAAGCAAAACACTTTTGTGGAGGGACAGAGTGAAAGGAGAGAAAAAATAGAATATATGGGGGGGGTCGGATAGTGGAAAATACAATTAACAATAGTAACTGTGAAAAAAATTTGAAGCAAGTTTCTCTGACAAAAGTCTAATTTCTTAAACATATAGAGAACTGAGTCAAATTTATAAAAATAAGAACCATTCCCCAATTGATAAATGATCAAATGGTATGAACAGTTTTCAGATGAAGTAATCAAAGCTAGCTGTAGTCATATTAAAAAATATTCTAAATCACTATTCATTGGAGAAATGCAAATTAAAACAATTCTGAGGTACCACCTCATACCTATTTGATTGGCTAATAGGACAGATAAGGTAAATGACAAATGTTGGAGAGGATGTGAGGAAAATGAAACATTAATGTACTGTTGGCAGAGTTGTGGACTGATTCAAACATTCTGCTGAGTAATTTGAAACTATGAGCAAAGGTCTATAAAACCATGTATATACCCTTTGACCTAACAATACCACTACTAAGTCTGAATCCATAAAGGGATAAAAAAAAAAAAAAAGGAAAGGGGCCTATACGTACAAAAATATTTATAGCAGCTCTTTTCTGGGAGTAAAGAATTAGAAATTGAGGGGATGCACATCAATTGGGGTATGGCTGAATAAACTGTGGTATGTGATTGTGATGGAATACTATTGTACTATAATAAACAATGAGCAGGGTGCTCTCAGAAATACCTTGAAAGACTTACATGAGCTGATGCAAACTGAAATGTGCTGCGTGCAAAGTAACAACAATATCGTAAGATGATCAGTTTTGAATGTCTTAGTTATTCTCAGCAATACAGTGAGCCAAGACAACTCTGAAGAATTTGTGATGAAAAATGCTACCATCCCCAGACAAAAAAATTATGGTGTCTGAATACAAATTTGAAACATATTTTATTTTTACTTTCTTTATTTTTCTTGTGGGTTGTTTTGTTTTGTTTTCTTTTTTTGGTCTGTCTTCTTTCACAACATGACTATTATGGAAATGTTTTGCTTGACTACACATATGCAACCTATATATCAAATTGTTGCCTTCTCAACTGGGGGAAAGGAGAAAGGAGGAAGGAAAGAAGAGAAAGAATTAGGAACTTAAATTTTTAAAAGTAAGGGTTAAAAATTGTTTTTCCATGTAACTGGGGAAAAATAAAAAGGAAGAAAAAGAAAAAAGAGCTCGGTGGGGGTGATTTGCATGTATATGGAGACACCCTGCCACAAGCTTCTGAGCAAAACAAATACCACTGATTCAATTTCCTTCTCTACCCTCAACCCTGAACCTCAACTTGTGCCCTACCTAGAATTGTGTCCTTATCTCTCAACACTTGGCTCATCTCATGACCAAAATTTGGTTTATTTCTTTCTAAGCTCTTCTTTCAACTTCTCCTAGGAAAGTGATATGTGACCTTCAGTCCAATGAGAAGCTCTTGTAATCAATTCTCTAAGGCTCTCTGTCCCTAATCTAGATCAAATAATACTTTCCAATAGGATAACCAAATCAAAAGGGAGTTATTTCCTAGGAAAATCTTTATATAATATGCAATTTTATCAATGTTCCCATTGACAAAACCTTTAATATAGTTTTCTCTTTTTCATTCATCAGTTAGGCTGAAGTTAATTTATTAAAATATCCAGGATAAAGAATTGTATAGACTAGTCCTGGTGTATAGTTGTAAATTCCAAATTATTCCCCAAATTTGACCACCTTTTAAAAAGTAGGCTAGTGAGATTTATTAATGCATCTGAACAGCACAATTTGCAAAGTAGGTACTCCAATTATTTGTTGAATCAGTCACTCAACAAGCATTTATTAATCACTATACACCAGGAACTATGCTAAGTGCCAGAAATACAAAGAAAGTCAAAAACATGCTCCCTGCCCTCAAGAAATTTACATTCTAATATAGGAAGCAAAATGCATAGGTTTACATATGGACAAAAAATATACAGTGTAAATGGAAGATAGTCTCAGAAGGAAGGCACTAACAGTAGAAGTGACCTCCTGCAGAAAATGTGATCTTGATATAAGTCTTGAAGGAAGCCTTCTAGGAGTTCAGAGGTGAAGATGAAAATCATTCAAACATGAGAGACAGTCAGCAAAAATTCATGGAATCAGAAAATGGAGCATTATGTCTGAGTAGCAGCAAGTAGACCAATGTGCTAGATGGTAAAGTTCTAGGAGGGGATTAAAGTTTAAGAAAACTGGAAAAATAGGAAGAACTTAAGTTGTGAAGGGATTTAAATGCCAAACCAGAGATATCATATTTGATCATGGAGGTAAGAGAGCCACTGAGGGTTATAGAGTGGCAGCTCATATAGCCTCTAGAAGAAGAAAACACAGTTTCTTGGAGGCTATGATAGCAGAGAACAAGCTCTGGCAGGTCCTAAAAAGTGTCAAAGGGGGCGGCCAGGTGGCTCAGCGAGTAAGAGTTCCGGCTCCAGTGTCAGAATGACCTGGGGATCAAATCTGGGCTCAGATACTTAGCACCACACCCAGAAATAACTGGCTGTGTAACCTTGAGCAAGTTACTTAACCCTGATCACTTTAAAAAAAAAAAAGAACATAATTTGGGGAGGCCATGTAGCACAGTGAGTAAGAGCACCGGCTCCAGTGTCAGGATGACCTGGGGATCGAATCCGGGCTCAGACACTTAGCACCCACCCAGAAACACCTGGCCATGTAACCTTGAGCAAGTTACTTAATTCCAATTGCTTAGGGGCAGCCAGGTGGCTCAGCAGGTGTTGGGATGACACTGGATCAAATCCAGGCTCAGATACTTAGCACCACACCCAGAAATAACTAGCTGTGTAACCTTGAGCAAGTTACTTAACCCCAATTGCTTTAAAAAAAATGTCAAAGGATTCAACCATGGACCTGATAATGGAGTGTGTGTATGTTATCTGAGTATGAGTCTAGCTAGGGTAAGAAAAGCTCATCATCAGATGACTGGTCATCAGGCACTGACTTCCATTTAGGCTAAAGAAATTCATGAAATCATTTCCTTAAGCATAGAGAAGTTGCAATTTGTATTGGTAGAGGTAAAACTTATCATAGAGATGAAAGCATAGATTTTTATAGTATTAAAATGATATTATTCCCTACAACCTATTCAGTTTGTCTGAAAAATATTCATTAGATAGTTGCTAGGTTGAATTTGATTTATGTCAGTCAATGAGCATTTATTAAATACCCACTATGTGTTAAGCACTATGCTAAGCACTGCAGATACCAAAAGAAGTAAAACATATGCTTTAATCTCTTTAAGATCCATGGGGCCACTATGGTGAGCGCCATCTTGAACTCAGATTTTCCAAGATGGCATTTGCATCCTCACTCAGGGAGAGACAGATTTTCTTTCTTTTCCTGTTTCAATGTCCTTGTTGGTTTGAGAAGTTCACGTACTGAATTTTTGTTTCCTGCATGAGTAATGCCTATAAGTCTCAGCTTATTTATAACATGATTGGCATGTTCTGAGCTCAATGAATAATCAAACCCACTAGCTTAGACTGACAGGACTGCCCATTTCTCTGAGCTTTTATTCAGATGACCAATCAATCAATTGTTCCCAAAGGAATGGGAGATTTCTCAAAGTCTCTTAGTCACATTCTATAGTACATTATATTTTAAACTTTAAAAATATACGTTCCTTACTAAAATCTTACTCTTGGGCCTCACTGTGTTATGTAAGTGACCATGGGTTCTTGAAGACCCTGCCAGAAAAGTCAAAACTATGACAGGTCCTATTAAGCTAGAAAGATTTTAAATATAGACCTAGCGATGGAAGACCAAATTTGGGGCATTTTAGTTAAGTTCAAAGTCTCATCAACAGGTTTCCTGCAATAGGAAGAATCTTTCAGCCTTACAACATATGAAGACTGTCTACTAAGAGGTTGCAATTTATATAAATGGAGAAAAAATAAAATCACAGATCCTTGAGATTCTAAAGTACAAAACTAGATGCACAATATTAAGGGAAGAGATTTTTCTTCATGTCTAAACCTTCTAATTCAATGTCTTCAGATGTAGACAAAGAAGATGCATGTTTGGTCTGACTCTGAATGAAGACTCTCAATTGACAAGGAAAGATTTAACCAATTTCTTTAGACTCAAGGATTAGATAATCTCTAAGATGCCTTTTAGCTATAAATTATATGATCTTTTGAGGCAGGTTAAGTGGGATAACACATTTTAGAAACATCTTCATCAACAAGGTTGGTGATAATAATTGCTAATCATCATAATAATAGCTAGTTTGTATATATAGCTTTAAAATTTACAGTGTTTTACATATATTTGTTGTACTTATATAGAGTTTTAGGTTTTGGAAAGTACTTTGCACACTGCGTCTCATTTGATCCTTGAGCATATTATTCCTATTTTCAGATGATAAAATTGAGGTAAGAGTGGTTCAATGCCCTGCCAAGGTCACACAGCTAGGGGGTGACAGAGACAAAATTTAAATTCAGGTCTTCTTTACTCCAAATCTAGTACTCTATCCACTGCACTACCTAGTTGTCTATTAAATAAAAGAGAGTTTTCAATTGTCCTCATTAATCATAAAACTCATTTAACCATAATATTCCAGTAAATCAAAGTCTCAACTATAGTGAAATGTTAGCAATAGTATTGATTGATACCTCAATTTACAAATTTCTCTGAATTTTTATAGTTTGGTATAACCTACTTTAAGACATGGTCTTATCATGTTGATTAGGACTATTCTTTACATATAAGCAAAAATGAGCATCTTCTTAAAGAGTATACACATACATGAGGACAACACTAAAAGGTCCCTTTCCTGCAAAAATATTTAATTCACTAGTTTACTACCACACGTGAAATTCCATCATTAAAGACATTGTTTAGGAGTAAGATATGGAAACTCCAGGATACACTTATTAAAACACAAATATCTTTGCAAGGGATGATAAATTTCAGATTATTTTCCAAGGTAATAACTAGCCAGAGAAGATTCCTAAGAGAATAGGACCTGGGACAAACAAGTTTTTATGGTTAAAGAGAGTGATGAAGGCAAAGCAGTAAACTCAGGACATACTTAAGACAACCAAGTTAATCAACAAGCACTAACCTCTGGGCATGGTCTTAGAGAGTAGACCAAGTTGGAATACTACATAGGGAAGGGCAGAGTGAAGGGTACAACCAAGTAGCTCAAGGGACATCATAAAACCACTAGATACCTGCATGACCAAGAGGCTCCAAGAGAAGGAAAGAGACAGAATAGAGGATGGAAAGTGCCAATTTTTAAAAATAATATTATGTTATGAAAATGCTTGTTTTATCCCATAAATTCAAAATGAAATCTATTTTAAAAATAAAAAATAAAGTACATAGGTAGAGAATTGTTTTCAGTTCTGAGTGCCACATTTTAGAAATATTTGCAAATTAGAATGCTTACAGAGAAGGATGACTACATGGGTCATAAATGCATAAAATCATAGCTTTAGAACTCAAAGGGGCCATACAGGTCATCTACTTCACTCCTCTCACTTTACAGGTGAGGAAACTGAGACCCCAAAACATTAAGCAATAAGCCCATGGTCACATACATAGTAACAGAACTAAGTAAGAGGACTGGAGTTCATGTTGTATGAACACTGGCTAAAGGAAATGGAGATATTTTAACCTAGAGAATAAAAAAAATTTAAGAGAGAATAAGAAAAACTACAAATGCTTTAACCAAGCATTTGAAAGGGTGTCATATGGAAGAAGGATTAACCTTGCTTTGCCTCTAAAGGAAAGAATTAGGTGTAATGGGAAGAAGTTACAGAGAAAGAGATTTTGACTGGATTTAGGGGAAAACTTTCTAACAATGAGAATTATCCAAAAATGGAATGGACTCAAGAAGTAATGGGTTCCTCCTAACTCTATGGTAATCAAGCAAGAGCCAGGTGACCTCTTGTCAGAGACTCTGTAGAGGAGATACCTAGTTAAATACAAATTGTATTGGTTGACCTTTGAGGTCCCTTCTAATTCTGAGGTTCTAAATGACACTGTAATTCTATAACATTAAGCCTACTTCACAATTTTGCCTTGTATCAACTCTTTCAGTAGATACTTGGCAGATTAACTGTAGTTAAAGAAAAAGCCGAGTTGCATGGAGACATCTACCAAAGTTTCCAACACCTGTGTTCATTTTTACAATTTGATTTTGAACTTAGTTTTCAGCTTAGTGTTGCTGACATTACACATTTTGCTATCACTTGAACACAGGTTACTGCTGTGTAGTCAAAAGTAGGGAGAGGATAAAGCGACCCTCATTAAGACTAGCACCAAGGGTCACTATCTTGGATGACCTCCAAAAATCGCCAGATCAGATTTGATGAAGTTCTTTGGGGTTTTATTATCATGAGGTCCACTTGTAGGCAGTTCTGCCTAGCATCTTATGGGCCAAAGCATTCAACAAAAGCCTTCTCTGGAGTCACAATCTTATGTTGTCCATACAAGTCCATTCCAACAGTCTTGCCCTAGATTATTTTACATTAAAATACCAGCTTTGACTCTTCCCTGGAATCATCCCAGCTGATATACTGAACTGAAATGTACTGGGAAAGAGAAAGGCAAGAATACTTCAGCTCACTGAAGACGTGGGACCATGCGTTACATACGGCAAATGAGCTAAGGTAATATTCTTTTTTTTTTTTTTTTTGCTTTTTGGAGGGCAATTGGGGTTAAGTGACTTGTCCATGGTCACATGGCTAGTTTTTGTGTTAAGTATCTGAGGTCGGATTTGAACTCAGGTTCTCCTAACACCAGGGCTGGGTATTCTATTCACTGTGCCACCTAGCCACCCCTCTCAGGTAATATTCAAGAAACGTAGTAAAAAAACGGGGAGAGCTAAGTAATTTTTCTAAAGTGCTGTGTTTCATCTTCAGTATGATGTCCAGGAAAGGGCACTGGAACTGGAATTAGAAGAAACATCAAATGATGCCTCTAATATTTACCAACATGTCAACTCTGGCAAGCTGGTTAACCTCTCTGAGCCTCAGTTTTCTCATCTGCCAAATAGGATTTTTTTTTAATTTAAGTAATACCTACTTCACAAGGTAGATAATATGTAAAATATATTGTAAATTATTAATATCTATACAAATGTCTGCTATTATTTATTCTCTTCAATATACCAGGAGAGTGAAAGTTGTCATGTGACCTGTGATTTTTTTCCAAGGAGGCATTACTGGACTGTAGATGGTCTCTGACCAAATCACCTTTCCCTGTCAACTCCTTGGAACCTACCACAAAGAATAACACTGCCCTACCCCACCTCATGTAGTCTCCACACACAAAATGCATAAATGTATAGCCCAGTGTTTAACCCTCCTGGAATAGAACTTGCTCTCCTTGCGAAAGACCAAGTCTACTTTTTATAGAAGTATTCATATTAAGAATGCCATCTCCTAAGGGATCCTTCTAGGATCTCAGATTACTAGAATGGAGAGCTCAGTTGCATATAAACCATTTTTGCAGACCAAGTCCATGCTATATAACGCCTGGTAAATTTAAAGTTTATAATAGATGCCAGCCCTGAAAATGTTTCATCAATTCCCCTCACTTCTCTTTGATTATATATCCATTGTCAAACAGTGTTTAAAATCCTCTGGACTACAAACATAAAGTGCAGGCCTTCCACATAGGCAAGAAGAGGGAAAAAGGTTGGGAGAACCACCAGACATCACCATTAGGCAACTAATTGTCGGTGAGGCCACATTCAGGAGAATGCTTATTAAATACATGGTATGGGGTGGGGGCGGCAAGGTAGTAATTTCTCAGGCCCCTGCCTTTCTTGTTACTGCCTAAGAGCTCATGGTTATCTCTGGGACTCCATAGCCTTCACCCATGGAGTTTATAATGATGAGAACTTTTTCCACCACAGCACACTGGGATGTAATTCACCTAGGCCAGAATTCACCTGACACAACTGGGTGCTCGTTTCCTACCCAGCTACACTCATTTTGGACTTCTTACACTTCTCCACTGGGTACCTCCTCCACCCTCCCACTTTTCAGCTGTTATGTGTTGTCTTCCCCTATTAGATTATAAGTTCTTTGAGGACAGGGACTATATTTTTTATTTGTATCCCCAGAGCTCAGCACAGTGCCTAGCAAATAGTAGGTGCTTAATAAATGTTTTTTGCCTATGAACTATTTCTCCTCTCTTAGACTTCACTTTCCTCTGGGCAGTGGCTGCTCTATTTTGTCCAGTTTGAAAATCATTCTCTTTGATGCTTTAAACAGAAGCAAGAGAGCTGAGTGGATGTGCCTTCTCTCTGTCATCTAACATTATGCCATCCACCCAAAGTCACGGCCTTATCCTTTACTTGTTCACCTTCTCCCTCCAAGTATAGCTTTTGGAAAAAAACCTTTTTGTTGTTCTTAGTATTTTTATGAGCCTCACAATTCGTATGAGTATCTCCTCCCACTTTCACTATCCTCCTTTTTAAAGCTTCATGTCGTGGGTTAATACCAATCTTTTTCCCTGAACTCTCTGACATTTGTTTTAAAGTTTGGGATTCATGGGGAGGTAGGTGGCACAGTGGATAGACTGCTGGGTACAGAGTCAGCCACAGATGCTTACTAGCTGTGTGACCCTGGGCAAGTCACTTAACCCTGTTTGCCTCAGTTTCCTCATCCATAGAATGAGCTGGAGAAGGAAATGGCAAACTATTCCAGTATCTTTGCCAAGAAGACCCCAAATGGGGTCACAAAGTGTCAGACAAGACTGAAAAACAACCTGACAACAACAAGGATTCGTATAATGCCATACATAGACTTTCTTCCCTCTTGAAAACTAAAATAAAAGATTCCCCCAGGGTTACTGTCACTCCTGCATCACCAATCATTTCTTTCAAACTTGCTCAGACCTAACCTTGAAGAGTCAAGTCCCCTCTTTGCTTCTTCCAACTTCTAATCAATAGAAAGGTCAACCAGGCAAGCGAAAGCTCTGAACCCAACAGAGAATTCATAATACAGAACTTTTAAAATCACTATTAATGCAATTTAGCTTTACTATAATTATTAGTTATAACAGTATAATTAATGGTAATTATGCAATTACTATTAAAAGTAATAATAGCATTCATATAGAGCTTTAAGGTTTGCAAAGCAATTTACATGAAATCTGATCTGATCCTCACACAACCTTCTTAAATAGGTGCTATTATTACCCCCATTTTATAGAGGATGGAACCAAGGCTGAAGGAAGCTAAGTGTGCTATTCATGGAATAGTAAGGAGGTCAATATCTCTGAATCAAAGAGTCTATGGTGGGGAGAAAGGCATAAGAAGCAAGATCAGAGGGGGCTAGGTTATGATGCTTTGAACATCAAACTAAGGATTTTGTATTGGACTCGGGAAGTCACTAAAGTTTATTAAGAAGAGTGACATGGTTGGACCTGAGCTTTAGGAAAATCAGTTTGGTATATGAATGGAGGATGGGCTGGAGAAGGGAGGGAACTGAGGCAGGCAAACCCACCAACAAGCTATTGCAATAGTCCAAGCTGAGGTGAAGAGGGCCTGTACCAGAGTGCTGACAGTGTCAGAGGAAAGAAGAGGTATGAGACATGTTGCAAAGATGAAATCAGCAGGTCTTGGAGACAGATTGGATGCAGGGGTAGAGAGAAGGTGAGAGACAGTGGAGATTCAAGGGTGACACCTGATTTGTAAGGCTGAGGGACTGGGAGGAGGGCATTACTCTTCACAGTAATGGGGAAGTTAGGAGGAGGAGAGAGTTTGGGGGTAGGGATATGGCTGAAATAAAGAGTACAGTTTGGGGTATGTTGAGTTTAAGATATCTACCAGACATACAGTACAAGATATCTGGAGGTCAGCAGAGACATTCTAAGGGGATAGATAGATTATAAATTCATCAGCATAGAGATGGGAATTAAATCCATGGGAACTTACAAGAGCACCAAGTGAAATGTATAGAGGGAGAAGAGAAGAAGACCTAGGACAGAACTTTGTGAGGCACCTGTAAGTATGGGGTATGATCTGGAAGAAGATTCAGCAAAAGAGACGGAGACAGAGCAGGCTGATGGGTAGGAGAACCAGGAGGGAGAGGTGTCCTGGAAACCTTGAGAGAAGAGAATACCAAGGAGGAGAGGATGATCAACAGTGTCAAAGGCTTTAGAGAGGCTGAGTAGAATGAGGATTATCATTGAGAACACATCTTAGAATTCCTCTTTTGGTATGGGACTCACATTCTAAATCCTCCACAATCTGGACCTCAAACCCTTGTTCCAAGCTACTCTAGTCATTCTTCCCTTATCAACAGTGCTTAGCACAGTGCCTGGCACATAGTAGGGACTTAATAAATGTTTATTGATTGATGGATTGATTAAATATACATACCCATTCCCACTTTTGTACCACTCGTCCTGCCTGCAATGTCCTCCTCTTCTCCTATGCTTAGATAAATCCTGTTTACGCTTCCAGGCTCAACTCAAGACCCATCTCTCCTATTGAAGCCTATGCCAACCTCCTCAGCCCATACTGATTTTTTCCTCTTTGATGTTGGCAAAGTAGGCAACAACTTAAAATGGAATGCACAGGATGGCACAGTAAAGAGAATTTTTAATATGATTTTAAAATTAAATATTAAAATGTATTTAATATAATATAGAATACATAAAGTTAAAATATAAAAACAATGCCGGAAAATTATATTTCTCAAACATACAGTTTGTTATTTATGATAAAGTAAGCCATATATGTTACAGTGAAGGAAATTTATAGAGTAGGAGGAGTAAATTTTCAAACCGTGCTTAGGGGTGCACAAAGTTCTTTGTCTTGGCTCTAGTATATATGATATTTGCCAATAATTATATAACTTCTTCAAATGTTCTTTATGTTTTGATGTATGTGTACCATTTCCTTCATGAGTCTGTCAGCTTCTCGAGGGCAGAAACTGTCTGCTTTGATTCTCCAGCACAGAACACAGTGCAGAACACATAGTGAGCACCCAATAAATGTAACCTCTATATCAACTGAGCTCTGGTCCCTGTCACAAGAGCCTGGTTTCACTCAGAGCAGGGGCTTTTAACCTTTTTTGTAACATGGATTACATACTCTGATCAAGCCTATGGAACCCAGATCAAAATAATGTTTTTTAAATAACTGAAGGAAATGTATAATTTACATTAGAAGTGAGCAAAAATAAAAGATGTCATTTTTTCCCATCTCATTTCAAGGGATTCATGATTCTTATCATAAATCCCCCGAAATCTATCTAGGGATCACTTGGATATGCATGGACCTCAGGTCAAAAATTGCTCAAACTAGGGAGATTCTATTAATAATAATCTCTAGGATTCATGTGGTCCTCACTGAGGATATCCCTTGGGAACATTAGAATTAAATTCATGTATCCCTCTAAAAGATCCCTCATTTCCCCTGAAAGCACTAAGACTAACGAGACATTGAAAAGAGAATAACTCTTAAGTAATCCAACAGAAATTCAAGACAGGATCATATCTAAACTCAGCAACAGTCAAGAAGCTTTTTTCTCCACAATGGAGTCAGGCAAATTTCCTTTAGCTGGGCCCATTTTGAAGCTGTTTAACCTGAGTTAGGACCAAAACAAAGGCTACTTTAGTGGGATCAGAACACATGACAAAGAAAAGTCACACCTTGCCCAGATAATTCTAAACTTAACCATTGATTTTGTTTAATGGACATAATCTGTCCAAGAGATAAAAAGAGAGGGCAGTGGTTTATTTAACTTCTGCTGGACATTCACAATATATAAATATTTGATGATAACTCTGTCTCTGTCTCTCTCTAGCTCTCTCTCTCTCTCAATCTCTTTCTCTCTTTGGCTCTCTCTGGCTCTCTCCATTCCCTACTATTTGGCTAATAACTGCATCCTGATCACCACCTGGTTCACTTATATTTTACATTAAGTTCATCACTTTATACTCAATTTAAAAGGAAGTAGCTCTTTAGTATATATATGTATGTGTTGGTACAGGGGTGGGAGAAGGAACTTTAATCCTCCTATTAGAAAAAAATGTTATCCAACAACTGGGGAATTGCTTAGCAAACTGTGTATATCAATGTAATGGAATGCAATCATATAAAAATGACAAATATGAAGGAAGCCAAGAAACATGGAAAGCTATATGAAGCAATGCAATATAAGAATATCAGAGATTAAAAGAACAACATACAGTTCTTAAAATTAAAAGAACAGCATATATATTGATTCCAACTATATTTTTAAAAACCTGAGGGCAACAAAATTTTATAAGTGCTTAGACAGAAAAAAGAATGGAACATTGAGTCAATAAAATCATTTTTGTTGTTGTTTTAACATTTATATTATTTTTTCACTTTATAAATTCAAAATGCAAACATTTCAGATCTTATGATATTATTTGGGATTCAATTCCATATTCCATTTATTTATTTAATTGTGCAGTATCATTACATTTATAACCAGAATTGTTTATAACAAAAATCATTTGTGTTTCTATGTGTGCATTTTTTAAACAAGATACAAAGTTAAAAACCACTGAAAACCACTTTCAAGGATTCCTTCCTCCTTGCCTCATGAATCCATGACAAAGGAAAATTCACTCACGCATAATTTTGCTTGAATTCAGTGCAGTTCTCTATTTAACTAGGATATGATAATTAAGTGACTCAGAGTCTTCAAAAGTACTCTTTTAAAATACATTCTAAACTGCTGAATTAAGCAGGGGGAACATCATCCTTCTTTCTTCTCAATGCCCTGGCAATTGAATATGTTTATAGTGGTCCATATTCATTTAGTGAACCCACCTTCCAACCTTTCAAATTTTATTAAAGGCAATAATGATATTAAATTCAGATTTCTCCCAATATCTTCCTTAGAACCAGTGCAGCCCATTTTAAACTAGAATAGAGAGCATCCAGATGTGAAAGTTCCTCAGGAAAGCAGGAAAACTAGTTGTAACTCTCACCAACATCATGAGATTTTTAACTCTAGAAATAACTTGAGTAACTATCTGATCCAAGATTTAGTAATATTTTCATGGAAAATGATTTTTTGCAATCTTCTTAGAAATACAGTTTTTGAGAGCTATTTTCTTTAACAGAATATTCATATGGATTTTTTCTTGTTATTGAACAAGAATTGACTCTGTACTCAGCATGTCTTGCTTGGCAGAGACATAATTTATTATTTAGTTATAAGGGAAGAAGGCTTTCAAACATAGACACAGACTGTGAAGAAGCTCCTCCCAATCTGCTCAAGGCTCTAGATTTTTTATACTATTTCGAAGGAACCAAAAGATCAGATCAAGGTAATAAATAAGATGAATGGAAGTATGCAAAGTTGGGAAATAAATGAGGGTATGCCAACTTGAGTTACAGTAACCAAATAGTGATGGGAAGATTCTGGGAAGAAGTAAAACTTTAAAACGCAAATTAATTACTGCAAGTTGAATAGATGCTGGTCTCTCAGTTGCCCCCAGTCTCTTGCAGTGATGTCAAGTTCCATAGAAGCACAGCAAAAATCAGACCTAGAGTTCTGATTCCATACCTTGATAGTTTTATGGACCATCAATGTGCATACTCTCTTCATTGAATACTGATGATAACCAATGTATGTCTTCACATCTTGTGGCATTTTTGCCCCCTTACTACCATAAATCTCCTACAAGGAGTTCATCTAACATGACGGCAGCATTCTTTGTGTAAACATTGTAGGCCTCTCTGCCACACTGAGACAGACTGACTTCACCTCTGGAAAAGATACTAAGGAAGCTATGTGATAGATTTGCAGAGAGGTATAAGCCAAAACCATTTGGTTGGTGCTTCCTGTTTGGAGAATGGTAAAAGATGTAAGAATCATCCTCTCTTGGGAATTGTAAAGAACAGCTCTCCACATGCAGAGCAAGTAGGAGAAGCATCAGCAGTATTACTATTCAGCATACATCACAAGGCAATCGAGGATAGAGGCAAAGGACCCATACATAAAAGAATAGCAATATCAGTTCTTTTGATAAGTAGCAAAGATCTAAAAACAAAATACATTCTCAAGAATTGAGAAACAGCTGAACAAATTATGGTATATGAATATGAAATATTGTTGTAATATAAGAAGTGATCAATATGAAAAAATGAATGAATGAATAAAAAAGTATGGAATAAGTACATGCTGTGTACTAAACTCTAAGGATACAAACACAAAAAGCAAAGTCAGTCCCCACCCTTAAGAAACTTCCATTCTAATGGAGAAGACAATAGAGAAAATGGAATGGTAGACAGAGATGGAACTTGAGTATAGGAAGTTACAGAGATAATGAATGAGGTTCACCAGAGTAGATTAACAGATTCAGCATAGCATGGGAAGACTTGCACAAATGGGTACAGCTAAGTATGTAGGACAAGAAGAATAATTTACATGATGGCAACAACAATACGAAGAAAAACAAGTTTGAAAGACCCCAGAACTCTGATCGAAGCATCAAATGATAGTGACTTCAAAAGACTAACAATTTCCCATATCTTGACAGAGGCAATGGATTCAAGATGCAAAATGAGATGTATATTCTCAGACCCATTTTGTTGTACTATTCCTATTTGTTACAACGGAGAGATGATACTGTGGAAGGTAAGGAGTGGTAGGTTAGTGGGTTTAGATATGGAGGGAGTCATTAATAAAAGAACAGAATGAACAGAAACAAACTTAAAAGGTACAGGAAGTATAAATAGAGCAATTCTGTTGTCCTGTTAAATACGTGTGTGTGTGTGTTTGTATGGAGATATACATGGAGATTTTATATATATGCAAGCCAACAATCAAGTGCACATGCCGGAAACTTAGGTTCTTATACAAGACTCTTCTCCTAGGTCTCTTTAGTATATCAAAGGTTTGTGTTCATTGATTATTCAGTTTACAATTTTTTAAAAAGGAATTTTTTTTAATGTAGACACAATACTTTTTCAGAGTCCAACTATAAATGAGGTCAGGTCTTCTTATTTGGCTGGTGGCAATATTTTCGATCTCTGATAGGAGGTCTATTTGTTTTCTTTGATACAGTTTAACTGTTTTCTTCTGTAATCTTTTTAAACTATGTGTTTACAAGGAAGGTGGTCACCATCTATTGCATGGGGTCTTACAGTGACTTTCCCATATTTGTGAGGAAGGCCATGACAGAAGAGAGCAATGAGTATTTTAAACATATAGCAAAGTCCCTCTTGTCATATGAGTATCTCTGACACAATGTGGCAGGGGGTCTGACTTGGCCCATTGATTACCATTTTTATTAAAGACTTAGGTAAAAGCATAGATAGCATACTCATCACATTTGCAAATGACACAAAGCTGGAAAGGATAACTAATACACTGGATGACAGAGTCAGTTTTTGACAGACTAGACTATTGGAGTGAATTTAATAAGATGAAATGCAGCAGGGATAAATGTACAGTCTTAGACTTGGATTCTGAAAAATCAAGTTCATAAATACAAGATAGGAAGGCATGCCTAGACAGCAGTTGTTCTGAAAGAGATCTGGGGATTTTAATGGACTGGAAGTTCTAAGTGAGTCCACAGTGTGATGTGGCAGCCAGAAAGCAGCTGAACTCTTGGGCTTCCATGAGAAGCATAATCTCCAGGGATAGGGAAGTGATGATCAATCAATCAATAAACATTTATTAAGAACCTGCTATGTGCCAGGCACTGTGCTAAGTCCTGGGGATACAGAAAGAGGCAAAAGACAGTCACTGCTCTCAAGGAACTTACAATCTCATGGGGGGAAGGGGAGGGGAACGACATGCAAACAAATCTATACAAAACAAGCTGTATACAGGGATAAATAGGAAATAGCAGAAGGAAGGCACTGGAATTAAGAGGAGTTGAGAAAGGCTTCCTCTAGAAACTGGGATTTTAGTTTAGACTTAAAGGAAGCCAGGGAGGTCAGTAGTCAGAGTAGAGGAGGGAAAAACATTCCAGGCATAATGGATGTCCAGAGAGAATACCTAGAGTGTCTTGTTTGTGGAACAGTCAGTGCCATCGGATCAAAGAATATGTATAAAGGTGTAAGCGTAAGAAGACTAGAAAGGTAGGAAGTTGCTGGGTTATGAAAGACTTCAAATACACACAGCATTTTATATTTGCTGCTGGTGTCACTGTTGGCTGGCTCTCCTTGTCAGACTTCATCTGGAGTTCTGGGTGCTATGGTTTAAGAAGGATACTGAAAAGCTAGAAAATGTCCAGAGGACAGAAACCAGGATGGTAAAGAGCCATGCCCAAGTCTAGGTCGTATGAGGATGGGGTGAAGCAAATGACCATGGAGAAGAAAAGACTCAGAACTTATTATGATGGCTGTCTTCAAGTATTTGAAAAGCTATAATGTGGATGAGGGATTAAATGTACTCATATCATCCAAAAAGGCAGGATCTGAAACAGGGAGTGGAAGTTGCAAAGAGGCCAGTTTAAGCTTGATGTAAAGACACACTTCCTAACAATAATGAAATCAGCTATCTGGAGAAGTGGTGGGTTCTCCTTCCTTTGAGATATTAAAAAAAAAGATTGAATGACATCATGTTAAGTATTTACCATTGGAGTTCTTTTCATGTATGAATCAAACTATGTAGTCTCTAAGGTCTCTTTCAATGCTCAAATTCTGTGATTCTATGACCAAGTCAATTAGTAAACTAATGCATAACAGGCACATGTTATCCTTTGTTCAGGCACATGTGGAACAGATCAAGACCCTGTGGCCAATTCTCTTCAGCCAAAATGAAGTTAATAATCACAATGAAATACAAGGAACTCCACTTGGAACATATAGAAATCTGAATTTGAGAATGGAGTAATACAAGTATACTTTTGAGAGACAGGAGCAGAATCTAGACAAGAAATTTGATCAAGGTCAGAAAATTGCAACCTCTGTGCATAGAAACCTCGATTTCTATCATCCACCAGAGGTTCTGAACTTTGACTATATACATTAAGCCTAACATCAATGAACAAATATGATACCAAATTGTCATGGAAAGAAGAATTTTCTAGTACCAGAACAAAGTAGTTACAAAAATAAGAAATTCATACTGAACTAGGTTCATGGTTGCACTACCTACACTGTTGCCTGTCTTTGCTATCTTTAGTCCTACCTCTAGATAACATACCTGGGATTTAGACTCATTTCTGTCATTTCTGAGCTGCATGACTCTGAGTTAATTGATTCGCCAGTCTGGGCTTTAGTTGCCTCATCTGTAAAGTGGGGATAATATTTTGTCTGCCTGAAGGTAATGGGAGATGGACCAAATGATCTCTTGAGTTTCCTTGCAGCTCTAAGATGGATGATACTAATTACTCAAGTCCTTCTCCCATCCTATAAGCCAGAACATCAAATTTTAATCTTTGCTGTTTCCCAAAGGAACCAAAATATTAGAAATTCATTGCTTATCTCTTTAGAGCTCTAACTGGCTATTCTCTCCACAGTCAGTAATTGATCACTTGCCCAGACAGTGGGCCCAGTTACAGAGAGAGACTTGTAAGAGATGTGAAATTTCTCCAGTCATCACAGGGCTCACCAGTGGTCAGGAGAGGTGAAGAAGGTAGAGACCTAATGTACCTGACAGGCAGAAATATCAGAGTTAATAAGGTGCAACCGACTGAAGCAGGGGACACCAATGTCTGATTGGGAGTCATTTATTAAGGAGCCAGTTCAATGGCCTGTCAGCCTATTAGCATATTTAAATAGTTTTAATCCAGTTTCATCACTGATTAAAACCACTGACAAGGGTGGAAAGTACTGATGAACAGAATGAAGCATGACAGATAGTATGAATATAAATAGACTTACCAAGTCTGGGTAGATCAGAGGCAGATTTCATCTTGGAGTCAGACCACATCTTCCTTCCAAAGTGTAAACTGGTAGTCAGAACTGTATTCCATAAGAATGCTTTGCATTTATATACTATCACCTCCCATAAAAGAGAAGTAGCAGAAGATGGAGTAGGAAAAACACTTAGAACAGGACTCAGGAGACCTGGATTGAGCACAGGATCTGTCTGTGAATCCCTGGACACTCCAGCCTGAGGGACTCACATTTTACCAGAGCAACAACGCTTTAAACCAATGGTTCTCTTAACGGTAAAATTTCAGGTACCAGGGAGAGATGGCTATGGTAGAAGATCAGAGAAGGACCATCAAATACAACTGAGTAAGAATTTTCATCCTCATAAGGCCAGCCTTGTTCCGAACCCCAAAATGGTCCTAGTGGTGGGACTAAAATATTGGGTTTGGAGCCAAGTGGTTTCTGATCATTTTGACTCCCATCACCCATATACTGATTGTCAGTGTCAGTCAATTTGTTAATAAAGCCTCATTCTAACTCCACTTTGCAGTTTTGTTCAGTGGAGTCCTCAGGATGATTTAAAGGGTCCTTGGTTCATGACTCATATCCCAGGATCATGATAGGACTTAAAAGGAATATCAGATTATTATTACTCAGACAGGAGTTTAAACTAAAGGACCAGAAGTATAAGCAAGAGAAAAGGAGTGAAGAAAAGGAGAAAAGAATGGCTTTAAAATAACTATATGAGTTTCTTTAGCTTGGTGACTAGATGTAGCTGACTGGCATTTCTGTTACTACAGACTTATAGATAACCATGTGATTATAACCATATAATCTGATCTATGCCTTGCCACTGGACTCTGATGACTCTGGAGGAGAGAGTGAGGCTGGTGACTGCACAGCCCTGCCTCACTTAAATCCCAATTCACTTACAAGTCAAGATATCACCTTCCTGAAGCCACTGGTCCTCTTTGAGAACTAAGGACAAATGACAACAACAACAAAACAATAGATAACCATGTGGAAGAGCCGGCACACCTTTCTCCTTATTCAGAAGAGCTTTTCAGTTGAAAACCAGATGGTAGTCACAGTAACAACCAAGCCATGCAGCTGCATTGTATTTGAAGACTTGAAGACAGCAGCAAATTAGCAAAGAAGCAACATCACAGCAGATGATGAGGGTATGGCAACAAAGAAAAGTAAAAGCTCAGCCAAGATGCCCAGCAGGCATCAAAGGGAGATGTCCCAAAGACATCTAGAGATATCAATCTAGAGCTCAGAAGAAATGTCAGAACTAGAAACCTACATTTAGGAGTAATCTGCCCAGAGATCACAGTTGAAGTCATGGGAGTAAATTAGGTTGCCAAAGGGAAAAAATAGAAAGAAGAAAAAGAAGAGAAACAAAGACCACAGACATTACATCCCATTAAGAAGTCAAGGGGAGGCCAGGTAGCACAGCGAGTAAGAGCACCGGCTCCAGTGTTGGGACCAACTGGAGATCGAATCCTGGGCTCAGATACTTTGTACCCACCCAGAAACACCTGGCTGTGTAACCTTGAGCAAGTTACTTAACCCCAATTGCTTAGGGGCGGCTAGGTGGCTCAGCGAGTAAGAGCACCGGCTCCAGTGTCGGGATGACACTGGATCAAATCCGGGCTCAGATACTCAGCACCACACCCAGAAATAACTGGCTGTGTAACCTTGAGCAAGTTACTTAACCCCGATTGCTTTAAAAAAAAGAAGTCAGGAATAGGATATATAGCTTTTGAACAATCCAGAAGAGTGATTAAATTGTTAGTAGGAGAATCAAGAGACTGTTGCATCTCTCAAAGTCAAGGGAGGAGAGCTCCCATCCTTTTCTGTTTACAGACTCTTCCTATACTTGTATTTAATGTAGGAGCCCTTTGAAGAAGCCAGTATTCTGAGAATATCCCAGGGACTTGAATCTCCAAGGTCCCAAACAGTCATTTGATGATAACTGTTGAAAAATGGACTTTACCAACAGGATGAATTCACTGACCCTCCAGAGTCACCCTCTTCCACTGATTCAGATCTCAGTCTTTTAGGAGCTACCTAGGAAACAAATGGTACATGGTATTCGTAGGCAAAAGCCTCCCATCTTCTTTTCTTTTTTTGAGGGAAGGATATGTAGATCAAGGGAGTTGGAAGATAATGAGATATATCTTTCCTGAAAAAAAAATACTGGTTTAATCCAAATGAATTCCATGCATCATTTCAGAAAAAGATTGCAGTTTCTTTCCCAGAACTAGCTACCACTTACCCTCCAATGCCCTCCCTCACTGCTGCTTCCAAAGGAGATGGTGCCTCAGAGCTTTTTTAAAAAGCTCCAACATTGCAGTAAAATATAATACAATAACAGGACAGATCAAATTTATGGAACCCCTTTTATGACAACCTCCCAAAGGGCTTAGTATAATGGCTATAAAATTGTGAAACACATTGTGGAACAGATTTAATTTTTAAAGCAGCAGAAAATATACATTAATGATTTACCATCATTATTCCTCATCAGGTCTTCAGGAATACTAATAAAATGAATCTACCTATAGCTATTTCCGACCAAGTGTTTCATATTGGAATTCAGTTTGGCTCTTAATGCATGTAATGGGCCAATGAAAATAATGTGCATTTTTTTTTAAAAAACACATGCAATTGTTTCAACCGAAGAGACTTCTAGCTTCCAGCAAGCTGCACTTAGCCTCTTTCTTGTTCCTGAACTACCTGTTTAGTCTTCATGTGCCTTTGTCTTGATATATTTACAAACTATACTTGGGTTAATAGGACCTGGATTGAAAGATGCTCCATTTACATAGCTTTGCTTATAAAAGAGAAGTATATTCAAGTCTTTGTTACCTAATTTGCCCCATCTGAATCCATCCTAAAGCCCCCCCCACTTCTGAAGGTTTCTCCGAATACTGCCAACCTAAAATGTTCAAACTCACTGTACTATGCTGCCAAAAAAAAAATCCCTCTTTCTGTACTGAAATGTCACAAAGGATAAATGACTAGATACTGAGGTTAAATGTTAACTCTCTTAAAATCATTCATAGAATGTCCTGCAATAAAGTCACGGAACATGAATGACCACATTGGAGCCTCACTGTGTTGTTGTCCTCAGGTCCAGGTGCAGGACTATATTGTAGGGGAAACAGAGTTATTACTATTGGTGCTTCCAGTAATAAATCCCTTGGATGGGGTCAAAAACAGACAGCTTCTTACTGAATGCCATGCTATTACTGAGGTTCTGTTGTTTTTTGGTTCCTTTAGTTTACCCAAACTGAATACCAAATACAATTCTTCCCCAGATTTCAGCAATGAATTAAGCCAAATGTTCAGCCCCC
Source organism: Petaurus breviceps papuanus (assembly GCF_028583685.1). Classification (NCBI taxonomy): domain Eukaryota; kingdom Metazoa; phylum Chordata; class Mammalia; order Diprotodontia; family Petauridae; genus Petaurus; species Petaurus breviceps. The sequence goes on along the minus strand of NW_027185612.1, from coordinate 4,635,521 downwards.
AAAACCCAGGTTCTTACTAAGAATCAAAGGTTCTAAAAAGAATATTACATAGACCAGAAGCTTCCTCGTGTTAGGGTGGGGGGAGGGGTGGACAGATCGGGGGAAAAGAGAGAGAGGGTAGAGGCAGAGACTGAGAAACAAAGACAGAGGTACAAGAGGGAGAGTAAGAAAAGGGAGGGAGAGAAGAAGGAGGAAAGGAGAGAATAAGAAGAAATGGAGAAAGAGAATAGGAAAGTAGAAGAGGGAGGAAGGGAAAGAGGAACTAGGGAGACAGAAATGGGGGAGAGAGAATGTAGGGGGAGAAGAGGGAGAGAGGAATAAAGAAAGAGAGGGAGGGAGAAAGAATGGTAATGAAAATCCAATGAAAGAAAGATGTTGTCATAAGTAAACATTCTAGGAGTATCTTTCTGGTCTGTTAACTCAGATTCATCCAATTGTGTGATACTTCATCTTTTGGACTTTCCAGAGATTAAAAAATGTGGATGCTTTTCCCTCCCCTCCTCTACCTTCCTCCTGCTCCCCAGTAGAATTCCAAAATGTTAAAGCTAAAAGCAATGTTAGTGAGCGAGTCCAACTATTTTGCCCCTTTTTGTAAATGAACTGAGTTTCAATAAAGTGAAGTGACTTCTTAAAAGTCACACAGCTAAATGGCAGGACCAGACCAAAATACGCTGAATGTTGGGCTCTATAGAGCCCAAAGCATGATCCACATAAGATACATACTAAGTATCTGAAGTCCAAGCAAAGGTCAAAACAGCAGAAAAAGAGATATGATAAGCTCAGCCAGAATACCCCAGAGCAGAGCTACTGAATACAACAGCGCTTCCTTGATGCCTATTTTCTTTCTTTTAGAGACAGCACCAGAAGATGACTGAACCCCTTTAGCAAGTAAAACTGTTGGATTATAAAAGTGGAGAAAAGGGGAAAAGGCAAAATGAAAATATGGTTGTGTAAAATATTCCTGCATGATCAATTATTCATGATGACACAGGGTTTTATATGTTGTAACTAAGATAGGGGCTACCCCTTTGGCATAGACAACCAAATAGAAAATAGGATACAAATAAGAATTTATACATGTTTGATGAGGTCAGGAAACAAAGCTAGGAGAAGTCCTGATGGAAGGAAACTTGATGCCCACAAATCAACCAAGTATATAAAACTCTTTGCAAGCCAACCATATATTGTTATATAAATCTTAACTACTAATAATAATAATAATAACATTTATTTCATATTTGCTGTGTTACCAATAACTTTACAATTAGTATCTCATTTGATCTTCAAAATACCCCTGTGAGGGGGGGGTGCTTTTATTATCCTCATTTTACAGATGAGGAAACTATGGCAAACAGAGGTTAATGACTCACCAAGCTAATAGGTATCTAGGGCCAGATATGAACTCAGATCTTCCTCACTTCAGGTCAGACACTCTATCCACTATACTCCACTATCCACTATACTATCCATCCTCCCTAATACTATCAATATAAAGGACTCATTTTTCTCATCTTGTTACCTCATGATTTTGAGGGTGGTTGTATTTTTAAAGATTTTCTTTCCATACAGCTTGAAGATTGTGAATATCCGGTATGGCAGCTTCTATTAAAGATGTCATTCTTTAAGTTTTTTGTGGATTAATGTTATTTCCATATGATTGTGGGTAACAGTTTCTTCTGTAATAATGATCCAGTTCCAATATAATTTGTGGACTAAGTTCTCCAGGATATTTTGAACTTCATAATATGGTGATTCATTTTCTGTCAACCCATGAAAGACAGTTTTTACTATTCATCCAACTTTCTATTAGAATGGTCAAAACCTTGGTTAAAACCTAGGCTGTTTCTTAATGAGATATTCATTTGAGGGAATGTCCTCCATTGGCCTCCAAAGAAGATGTCACTGAATTCCATTTAAAGAAAAAAGTCTATAATCTAAGGAGGGAGAAGAACCAAACTAATCACAAACCTATCCCTTTAGATGTTGAGTGGGAATTCAATTCATAGTGCTAAAGAGTCCAAGGTTGTGGCATTCCATCCTTATAAGGATGAGCTACCATTGCTATACCCCCTTGTCCAAGAAGACTCCTTGCAAAGGTCAACAATTAGTCATAGACAAAACCAAGTGAAAGTCTAAGAATCAAAACTTTAAACTCTTTGAGAACCAAGACTATGCTATTTTATCCTTTTATCACCAAAAGCTAGCACAATGCTTTGAGTGTAGTAGATGCTTAATAAATTTTTATTTTATAGAAGGGATAATCACAAATCCATTGTCTCTGTTGTGTAACCAACTCCAAGTTTAGCATAATGGGCCAATAACATCAGTGTATACTAAAGTGCCACCACATAGAAAATCCTAGCATAGACATAGATTATAGAGGAAATTGATTTGATGAATTTTGTCTAACACACGAACTAGGTAGATATTCCAGTAGCTTAACTATATATTAAATCTTCTCGCTTAAAGCCTACATAGAAGAGTTCTGCTAATGAAGCTGCCTGCAAGGGGGCAAGAAAGTACATTGAACTGGAGGTCAAAATACTTGCTTACTAGAGAATAAATAACATGAATGCTTTTTTCTATACATCTATATTTGTCTCTTATCATGGCAAGTAGAATCCTAGAACGTTAAAGCAGAAAGCAATCTTAGTGATCATCTCCAACTCTGTTATTCCATACTTTACTGACAGAGTCCCAGCTCTGTAATTAACCAAGCACTGCAACCTTAAGCAAATAATGTAACATCTGAGCCTCCTTTTCTTTTTCTATAGAATAAAGGGATCAGAATAGCCAATCTTTAAGACCCTTGCACCTAGTCTAGCATTCTCTGACTCTGTATCCAGTGAGAGGGAAAAAAATCTCTGCCAATCCAGCATTTGGTCTCTTTGTCCTGGATGAATTTCACCATTCCTTGCTCTAGATTTTCTAATCATTAACATTGCCACACACACATAACCTTTACCAACAAGAACATTTTGTTCTATCACATTTTCATCTTATATGTTTCCTGTGTATTTATATTCATCATCTAATACCTTTTCATACAATATCTGTCCTTTCGTATTGTCTTCTAAATACATATTATATTGTCTATGATAAGTACATATTGTCTCACCCAATGGAGTGAAAGCTCCTTGAGGGTAGAGAATATTTTACATTTGTCTCTGCATCACCTACTACCTAACACAGTGCCTGGCACATAGAAAGTGCTTGATAAATGTTCATTGGTTAATGCTAAATGCCAGACCTGCTCACTTCTAAAAAGCCATGTATCTTAGTTGATATGGGGTCAGAGAAGATATATAAATGACCTCAGGGCACTGGAAAAAATTTTCTAGTTCTTTGATTCAGCTCATACAGTTTACATTTATATCTAATCCAATCATATGGATTAAGTGCCTACTATGGGCACTGTGTCAAGTGCTGGAAATGTAATTAATAAAAAGAAAAATAATCCCTGTCCTCAATAGGGGAGAGGGGAAGGAGATAATAAACAAAAGGGGGAAGGAAAGCAGGGGGAGGAGTCAGGTGGACCCAACATGGCAGCATCTTGTTTCATGGAGATGAAACCAGGCATAGTAGGAGACCCAAAACAGAGTGAGTCAAAAAATCATGTTTCTACCATCCATAAAGGAAGTCACTGGGGTAAGTGTGGTACTCCACCCTCCAATCAGAGTGGGGAAGAGACTGAGGAAGGTGGTGTCAATCAAGGCTTGAGTTAGCAGCATGATAATGAGATTAGAGGGGATAAGCTTAACCTGGGAGGGGCTTCTTCTTCCCTGGAATTGAAACTAGGCAGTATAGCAGATACAGAGTGACTATAATTACAAAGCACTTTCTTTTTTTCTTTTTTTTTGGAGGGGAAAGGCAGGGCAATTGGAGTTAAGTGACTTGTCCAAGGTCATATGGCTAGTGTGTTGAGTGTCTGAAGTCAAATTTGAACTCAGGTCCTCCTGACTCCAGGGCCGGTGCTCTATTCACTGCTCCACCTAGCCACCCCAACAAAGTACTTTCTTCACAAAAAATCTCTGTGAAGCACCTGTAGTTCAAGTATCAGCAAGCTCATTTTTAGAAATGAGGAAACTGAAGCTTAGAGAAGTAGAGTGATTTGCCCAAAATCACGAAGCTTATAAATTGTAGAGCCTGGTCTCAAACCCAGCCATATTCTTGCCATTTTACTTTGCTGAGGTTGATTCTCAGTCAATAAATGAATCTACAGGATGCACTTTCCAGTTTTAATGTTCTGGTCAAGAGAACAAAAAAATATGAGGCCAGAATCCCAGGGTAGTATATGGTGGGGAAAATATGAAGCCAGAAATTTGGGTTCAGGTTTTGGTTCTGCAAGTAACTGATTGTGTGTTCTTAAGACAGCCATGTCAACTCTCTAGATGCCAGGTCTTTCATCTACAAAATGACAGCATTTAAATAATCTCTAAGATACTTTCCAGCTCAAAAATTCAGCACTTCTATGAAACACATATTAAAAAAAAAAACAGCAGGGTTCACCACTTTTTTTTACTGATCTAATTAATGCAAATGAAGAGCCTGGTGTTTTGTGAAATGGTTAAAAAAATCAGATGTTGCCACTGGACTTGGAGATGAGCTCAAAGGTCCCAGGGAGGGAAAATCTCCTTATTGCTTAATCCCCATCTTGCCAACAAGCCAAACATAAAATCCGTTAATCAAATCTAATAACTTCAGCTAAGCTTCAAAACAATGAATAAGAAATAACTAATACATTTTCTGTCCATCCAAATTCACATAGATGGGATTGAAAATGTGTTCCCAAGTGATGCCAGAGAAAAACAGTCACAAAGAAAAGCAAATATTTTAACTAGGATGTAATGATAGTTTTCTAGAAACAATTTAATCCATATGTGCAAAGAAATTTGACCAAATCTCCCTACTCTTCCCACCTCTCACCAGTGCTTGACCAGATATCACCATTACAAGGAGAAGTAGGGGGAGTGCATGATATCCACAGACATTAAGAATAATTTAGGACAGTTAATAGGGAATGCACACTAGGGAATATATGTGTAATAAAGGACTGCCCAATAGAAGCCCAGTCCTCAGAGCATTCAAAGTATGTGCTTTGAATGTTTCTAACACACATGGGGAATTCAGTGAGCCTGCTTCCAGAAATACATGATGATATATAATAGAAGTGTTTTGTCCCCAGTTCGGCATATTCACAGGCATTCTGTGACTATTTCCTATCTACTTATTACATAGGGAAGAAAAATCTTTTAACTAACTACTGAGCCAGAACTAAGGGTGAATATAAAAGACTGCAATGGAGAAGTTCTAGTTCTCTCTTTTTGTTGGTGATTATCAAAGGAAGACATGCTATACCCATGTTTCCCCGATAATAAGACCTATCCCGAAAATAAGCCCTCCCCTTACTGTGTAAGATTCCTCTAAAATAAGCCCTCCCCCGAAAATAAGCCCTATTGAGATTGCTACTGTAGTGAAGGTGATCCCCTGCGCTACACGCTACATTACGGTACCCTCTGTATGCACCGTCTCCCTCTCCCCCCGGGTGAAACGCACGCCACGCTCCGAGCTGCATCCAATCAGAGCTGCAGCAGTGAGTGCGTCATCCTGTTCTTTATTGAATTCACTATTGAATAAAGGTACATTTTTTTGTTCACATTTACCTGTTTATTAAAATTGCTGTCAATGTTCATTAAAATAAGCCCTCCCCTGAAAATAAGCCCTCTGGTGTTTTTCTGTCCAAAATAAATAATAAGACAGTGTCTTATTATCAGGGAAACATGGTACGTATCTGCATGAGGAGATAAGGTTTAAGCCCTTATTTCCCCTTCCAAGCCACCAGGTGGCCCATGGGCACATGGTCTTACTCTTTCTTCTGTCCCTGTTATGTTTATCCTTTCTTAGTTTTAGGTTAAGGAGCACTGGAGACAGAATAACCTTGTGATTCAAAAGGTCAAAAGCATTACTAAAGGAACCATCAATGACTGGTTGTTAGTAGCTCTTTAGCGGCTTTCAGGAAAACCATGTCCTGCAAGCAAGCAGCTGGTCCATTGGCTATGCCTCACCCAAAAGTGAATCTGTTAAGAAGAATTTTCATGAACTTAGTAGCCTGTGGAAAGGGATATATGGGGTATTTGTGGGGGGCTAGCACTTCTGCTATGAGGGCTTGCTGAACCTTTTCAGGGCTCTCATCAACCTTTGATGTCTACCTTTCATCCAACGCTCACCTGTGGCTCTAAGAAGCTGCAACATGTACAGCAGCCACACCCTGGTAAAACTCAGGAGATGGTCTAGTCCAGGGTGAGGGTAACCAGCAGGCCTCAAAGTTATCAGGGAATTAGGAGGATGTCTAACCTAAGCATGTGAAGATGTCCACCAATGGAATGGGTAAATGAGAACAATTTGTTTCAATGCCATGAAGGCCGCTGAAGCATTCTCTGTGGATCACTTAGTCAGACATCAAAGATACCAAGGTCATCCCCTGAACCCCAGACCATTGGCTGTCATCCTAACCTTCATCTTGTCACTGGACCTGACTGAAAGAAAGAGTGAGGCTATTAACTTTGTGCAATTCTGCCTCATTTAAATCCAATTCATATACAAGTCAAGGCATTACCCCATGATGTCATTGGTCTTCTTCAAAAGTGAATGAACAACAGCCTCAGGAGAGGAAGCAGTCTACCCCCAGCCAAAAAGTCCATGCAATCACATACACATCCCCGGACACACCGAGGATTGCAGCCTAGGGCAGGCACTCCTAAATGGTGAATTGGACTGGCAAAGGACCAGTGGGCAAAGTACAGAGATAGAGAGGAAATACAGCATCCTTTCTGACATCTACATCCTGGGGCAAAGCCCTGGTCTCCCTATGTCATTTACTAGACAGCAAAATGGGACCTGGAGGCAGGGAAGCCTCAGTTCAAATTGAGCCTCAGACACTCACTATCTATGTGACCCTTGACAAGTCATTCTACCTCTCAGCAACAGTTTCCTCATTTGTAAAATAGAGATCACAATAGCACCTACCTCCAAGGGTTGTTGTAAGGACAAAACAATCTTTGTAAAGTGCTTTGCAAACCTCAAACTGCTATGTAAATGGTAGCTATAATTATGGTTCCATGATGTTAGGGATCCTGTCTAGATTAATCTTCATATTTCTTCCAGCAGCTTTCACAGTGGCCTGTACTTTAATGCAGTTGGCATTGATTAAGTGTACTAGGTATTTCATAAGTATTTTCTGAATGTTGAATAGTAAATAATATTTTTATAAAGTTCCAAATATTTGAGGACCAAAAAAGATCATTTGGGCTGTCAGATTATTTCTGTTTCTATCTCAAGTTGATAAAATATGTCTAGGCAAACTATTCTGAAATTCTCTACTATTCTTCCAGAGCCTGAGGAACATAACCTTAAAAAATGATTGAGGTTTGATATGATACTCAGACCCCTCCAAACTGAGTTAGCCAATTCAGCATTTTCCAGAAGTTCCAAATTTAGGGAAAGGAGCAAATTTGGGGGTGGGGGGTAGTCCTGCTTTCTTGACATGTCCCTGTGCTTTAAAAATAAGGCTGTTCAAAATTAAAAGGCACCAAAAGCATATTAACTACATCCTTAACTTGTAGCAGGCATCCCCTCCAAAATCTCTCCATGCAACCAAGTGCAACAGTCATGGGTTAAGAGTACAGTACTTCCCCTTTTCCACTGCAATCACAGTCGGAAGGTGAGATTCATAGCAGCCATTTTCAATTCTTGTTGCATCATTTGTCAAGAAAATGAGGCATTAGAATTTCAGTACCTAATATGCTCTGTGAGTTATAGCATGGAGTGGGGCTGCTCCTTTGGTATTTCTGATAATGTGTAGCTTTGTCAAAGTCTGACAGCAAGCAATCGGTTTAAGTGTGTCTTAGAAAAGTGCACTCTTCATGTCCAAGTAGCTTAGGGCTGGGGAAAAAAAATTAACACCACTCAAAATGTCACTTAGAGGAAAAACTCACATATATGCAGGAAGCCACTGTGACCTCCCAGAAAAGACATCTAGGGTGTCTCATGTCAACAGAGAACAAAGACTACATCACTTTTCCAGTGATAGGTTTATTTATATCTATGTAAATATATATATTTATAATAGCTAGCATTAATATAGTGCTTTGAGGCTTACAAAGCACCTTATCTATGGTTTGTCATTCAATTCTTAAAATGTTTTGGGGAGGATAATGGGTGAGGGGGGACAAGACAGGAAGGGTACAAAGGTGTGACATGGGATGAAGATGACTGAAGAACAAGGATGGGGTGGGGGGTTCTGGGTCTGATCTAAATATGGTGAATCCTCACCAATCAGGAGGCATAAGGGGAAGCAACGGTGCTAGGTTAAAAGCAGTGGCTAGGCTCCCATTTCTGGTCATTTTTAAATTTTCAGTTACTATCCAGATCATCCCTACACAATGAAGGAGTAAGCAGTTGCCATTGTAATGTAATTCAAGTACTAAAAGTCTCCATGGCCCCAAATCTCTACTATATCCCATCTTTTGCCCTTGATGATTTAATGCTGGAAATTCCCATCATTATATTCACTCTTTATGAGATTTCTTACAGATATGTATATTTTAATTAGGTTAAGCCATTAGAATTATTATTAAGGGATGACATTTATTAGTCAAAACTACAGCAGGAGTATGATGATGAGCTTAACCCCATTAGCAACCCTTGTAGCAGAGTGTGGGGTTTTGGAAGAATGCTATATAGGCCTACCGACTATTTCCCTTGGCTTGGCCCCCAGGTAGAACCAGGATTCAGCCAAGAGTTGTGAGAGAAAAATCTTCCGTTTATAGTAGACCAAGTTTTCCTTTGCTATCGGGTAGCAAATAGGCAGGAGCTAGATGTCAAAGAGACGTAAAAGTTACAGAAGAACAGGTCATCTTTTCAATCAATCAGTCACTAAGCATTTTTAAGCACCTACTGTGTGCCAGGCACTATGATAGACACTGGGTAAACAAAGAGAAGCAAAAGACAGTCCCTACCCTTGAGGAGTTCACAATCTAATAGTTCACATGTAGGAAATTCAGAAGTATCAGCATACAAAAGAGTAGAACCAATAGTCATGGTCAAAGATCAGACAAGGGTCCAGGGTATTCAGTACCCAAAATGAGGCTGAACTAATCCAAAAGAGAATATTTTCCAACTAAGTTGAAGGTTCTGAGCCCCATACTTTTAAGTCTTAGCTTTGGCTTGCCTTCCTGGGCTCCAATTTTGATCTTCGGTCTGAAATTTAGCTATTTTCTCCTGTTAGCAACAGTTTTGCTTGTTTATCTATGAAAAAGGCTAGTACGTACTAACAGAAAGTAAAAGATCTGTAACTCACTGCCTTCTTGGCTATGTCTTCCAGTGGTGGTATGAACTGCCATGGCCAGGTTTTCAAAGCCTATGACTATGATCAAGGTTCAGAACAAAGAGGGAAATATCCACAGAGAGGGTGAATATCTGGAAAACTTCCATTTGTAAGCAGTGCTGATCACAACACAAAGCATTTTAGAGAGACCTCCCTCCAATGTGACCCTCTCCAAAGGGTTAATTACAGGAACAGTCCTACTCTTCAGGTTTCTCAACTATAATTGTGTGTATTCATATTACGTTGCCATGGCTAATTATTACATTAGGAATAAGCAAAACTCCTTAATCAGTGGTTAAGATATCCTACTATGTGAGTCCACAAAGCTTTTTTTAATCTATGTAAGTCAGTGGAGAAATCAACCTGTTATATATACAAACTCAAGTAAACCTCATGTCTCCACTAAAATATTTTTTTCTTTTTCCCTTATTATCTCTATTATACTTTCCCCCCACTTCTAAATCTGATTTTTCTCCCTAGTCTTGTACGATGCCCCATCCCTTCTCTTTCTTAATATATGTACTCTATCTTCCCCCCTACTCTTACTTTGAAAATTCCTCTACATGTTTATGCATCCTCTCCTCCTTGGCTTCAGTGTCTAAAGAAATACACCTAGCCCTTATTTTTCCCAATGTCAACTAGTATTCTCTTTCCTATCCCTTCCTGCCCCCATCATCTTCTGTTGGAGCTTGTATTTTCATTCCCTCCCTCTCATTCACTTCAGCTGCTCCCTTCTCCTTGTCTCTGCTTAAGGGCCAATCAGGTATGACACAGGAGTCATGTCCAATAAGACCTGGTCTCTGGCCAGGGTGGGGAGCAGGTCTATAGATTCGATATGAAGAAAACCTAAATAGGAAGAAACACAGAATAACTGATTCAGTACTCCACCTTAACTAATGGGAGGGTGCCTTATGCCGCCTCCAGACAGGTTAGAATGAGAGTCATAAGTGATCAAAGAATGAGTCAAAGGCCTGACAACCATTCAGTTTCACAACCACCCACCCATAAATGAGCCCTATGCCTACCTTAAGGTGAGATAATCTGAAAAGAGAGCAATAATCACTAAGGTCATCATAAGAAGGGAAAATTTAGGGATGTGAAAGTTGTCTTCAGAGATTTGACAGGCTATAATGTGAAGTCCCCACAGGACAGAACTTGGATCAAAGTATGTAGGTTGTAGAGAGGAAAACTTGGGCCTGAGGCAAGAGTAAACTTCCAAACAATCAGAGTTATATGAAAGTGCTTCCATGGAAGTGGTTTCTCTCACTGAGGTCTTCAAGCAAAAAGGTATATTAAAGAGGGGAGTTTTGTGCAGGCCTAGTTTGGGTTAGACAGCCTCTGAAATCACTTCCAGGTTTGTAGTCCAGTGAAATTGCCTGCTATTTTCAATGATCACGACTTGCCAACACCCCCCAGCCCCAACACTAAAGCCAACCTTTTTAACAACATTCTCCTGGTTTTATTCAATGACTATGAATCATGGAGCACCATTATCTGAAAGCAATCCCAGTTTCAGGTAATTCAAGGCACAATATCTTCTTGTAACATGGAAGCAAACCTAGATTTCTAAAGGTATGATCAGAAAGCACAAGGTCTGTCAGGTTTTTACCAAACTGTAAAGGATGGTGTCCAACAATAGACTGGACTGCATCTGCTATCTGGGGATCAGTCCATCTACGTATGGAAAGATACATCATGAAAAGCGTAGCTAATAGACTTTTTGTCATGGTGACCCATTAAACAAACAAAATATTCAGTGACCATGAGATTTGTACAGCTGCCCTTCTATTCCTATAGTATTCCACAACCCCTCCTTACTGCTAGTCTCTTCCCTCTGAGGTTACCATTTACATTTAGGCTATATATATTTCCTATGTATACACTTGTCTACATGTTATCTCCACCATTGGAAATCGAGCTCCTTGAAGGTAGGAACCATGCTTTTGCCTTCCTTTGTATCACCAGGGCTTAGCACAGTGGCTGACACATAATAAGCATTTAATTAATCCTTATTAATGAAGTTATTGTTAATGTTGTTAATGAAGTGATAGTGGTAAAGAAATAGAAAATGACACTAAGAATCACACAAATTTTTAGGCCATTTACAAACATTAATTTGTAAGTATGAGATTTTTTCCCAAAGATCAACGAATGGGCATACTTCAGGAACTCAGTCATACCCATACTGACATTCTCATCATGCATGAAGCCAGAAGATAACAAAGAAGTTGCTGCTGAATGATATAATGGCTCATCAGCTCTGCTCAGAAAGAAGAATCAAAGAAGTTCATAAATCATTAGTTCATAGACTCTAGAGCTGTAAGGCATCTTATAGGTTTTTGAATACAACCTTCTCATTTTACATATGAGAAAACTGAGACCCAAAGAGGTTAAATGACTCTCATCATCCACCTAAATGCATCCAGAAAATGACATGGACATCAGACCACAGTGAAGATAATTGAAGCTTATATGCCAGCACATGGTATCATGATGATTAATTAGAGAATTCTATTTTTTTTTAATTACCAAGAGTCTACAAATAATGAGGCGACTAGGTGGCACAGTGAATAGAGTACAGGCCCTGGAGTTGGGAGGACCTGAGTTCAAATCTGGCCTCAGACACTTAATACAAAACTGGCCATGTGACCTTGGCCAAGTCACTTAACCCCCCAATTGTCCTACCTACCCCCCTCCAAAAAAAAAGCAAAAATAAAAATAAAGAGTCTACAAATAAGATCAACATATACTTTGATATTTAGATGGATCATGACTTGCTTCTCTGATGCTTCTGCTACTTCTTCACTCTCCAAACTGGACCAATAGAGGCTATGCCTAGAAGGAGCTAAGGCATTGGACTCTACTTATTAGGACTATGTGACCTCATCTTCACCCTGGCTGAAAACTTTCCTTCATCACTTCCCCTTTCCACCTCTTGCATTGAGATTTGTAATCAATTCAATACTGCCATTGGCTCAAAGGATATGGGCAAACTCCCTTATTGTTCCACTTTAGCACCTTTGTTACTTCCCACATCAAAATTCCTTTTCCTAATCATTTGCTCCCCTCTGTGTTTTATCTCTCCTACTTGGAAAAAAATCTCCTGAAGGGAAGGGACTATGTTGCTTTTGTATTTTATGGCAACATTTAGTATTTGATGTACAGCAAGCACTTAGAACATGCTTCCCATTCATTAAAGCATTTGCTCTAGAGATGTGTGTCCATACCCTTAATATCACAGGTCTCTCTTACTTTCTCAAGTATTGAAAGATTTCAGTTAGGGGACTTCTTGTTATTTACTAGAAATAACCATTTCTTTTCTTGATCCAACTAATTTCTTCTGTCCTCTAGCAATTAGAATCTATAAAACTTTCACTCCCTTCAGGGTCTCTTCCAACTTTGGATTCCTTGGATTCTAGAACTCTGGACTATCACTGAGCTGCCTTTCACCCTGACACCATGCAAACATCACTGTTTACTCCTAGATGCTCTTAATTCTTTCCAGGTTGGTCTTTCAACCTTACTCAGTATTTTACCATCTGGCTTTCATAAAATAAATAAACTATTGTTCCTTCTACACATTTTGGAATTAACCAACTGTAGGTCCAAAGTTAAGCTATCAAATAAAAAACTAGTCAAACAAAGTGGTTTCTTCACAATCTGCATTACTCCTTTGGGATTTCATTCATATAGTGTGATTTATATGTTTCCTATGTGTCCTTAAATAAATCGTATGCCTTCTATTTCCTTTGTCTTCCATAAAGTACCTAGAATAGTGTGGGGGACGCAGAAAGAATCTCAAGATTTTTTAAAAAGAATGGTCTGTCAAAGCCTTTGTCTGAGCTGTCCATCAAGTCTGGAATGCTCTTTCTCCTTTGTCACTTCCACCTTTTAGATGCCTTGACATCTTTTAGATTTAGCTCAAATCTCACCCTCTAAAGTAGGCCTTTGTAGGTCCTCTGACTTCTCTTCTGCGGTTATCTTCCATCTCCTCTTTACATATCTTGTATGTTCCTAGTTACTTACATGCTGTCTTTCCCATTAGAATATGAGCTTTTTGATCAACCAATTGGGCATGCAACTAAAATAGCTAGAAAAAGAACAAATTGAAAATCTCCAATTAAATACCAAATTAGAATTCTGAAAATCAAAGGAAAGATTAATAAAATTGAAATTAAGAAAACTATGGAACTAAGAAATAAAACAGAGTTGATTTTAGGAAAAACAATAAAATAGATAAAACTTTGGTTAATTTGATTTTAAAAAAAGAAAGAAGAAAACTAAATTGCCAGCATCAAAAATGAAAGGATGAATTCAGTGCCAATGAAGAGGAAATTAAAACAATAATTAGGAGTTATTTTGCCCAACTGTATGCCAATAAATCTGACAATCTAAGTGAAATGGATGAATATTTACAAAAATATAAATTGCCCAGATTAATAGAAGAGAAAATAAAATACTTAACCCCATTTCAGAAAAAGAAATTGAACAAACCTTCAAGAAAAGATCTCCAGGGTCAGATGGATTTACAAGTGAATTCTACCAAATGTTTAAAGAACAATTAATTCCAATACTATATAAACTATTTGGAAAAACAGGTGAAGAAGTAGTTCTTCCAAATTGGTTTTTGTGATATAAAAATGGTGCTGCTACCTAAACCAGGAAGAGCCAAAACAGAGAAAAAAATTTGTAGACCAATTTCCCTAATGAATGTAGATGCAAAAATTTTAAATAAAATATCAGCAAATTGGGGCAGCCAGGTAGCACAGCAAGTAAGAGCACCAACTCCAGTGTCAGGATGACATGGAGATCGAATCCTGGGCTCAGACACGTAGCACCCATGCAGAAACACCTGGCCGTGTAACTTTGAGCAAGTTACTTAACCCCAATTGCTTAGGGGTAGCCAGGTGGCTCAGTGAGTAAGAGCACTGGCTCCACTGTTGGGATGACCTGGAGATCAAATCCCGGGCTCACACACTCAGCACCACACCCAGAAATAACTGGCTATGTAACCTTGAGCAAGTTACTTAACCCCAATTGCTTAAAAAAAAATAAAAAATAAATATCAGCAAAGAGATTACAATAACTTATCATGAGGATAATTCACTATGACCAGGTGTGATTTATACCAGGAATACAGGCCTGGTTGAATATTAGGAAAACTATCAGGATAATTGACCATATCAATAACAAAATTAACAGAAATCTTATGATTATCTCAATAGATGCAGAAAAAGTTTTGATAAAATACAACATCCATTACTATTAAAAACAGTATAGAGCATAGGAATAAGTAGTTTTCCTTAAAATGATAAGTAGCATCTATCTAAAACCATCAGCTAGCATTATATGTAATGGGGATAAGCTAAAAGCATATCCAATAATATCATGGGTGAAACAAGGATATCCATTATTCACCATAGTTATTCAATATTGTACTAGAAATTTTAGCTTTAGCAATAAGAGAAGAAAAATAAATTGAAGGAATTAGAACAGTTAATGAAAAAACAAAGCTATCACTCTTCGTAGATGATATGTTGGTATACTTAGAGAATCCTAGAGAATCGACTGAAAAACTACTTGAAATAATTAACAACTTTAGCAAAGTTGAAGGATATAAAAAAAAACAACAGAAATCATCAGCATTTCTATATATACCAATAAAGTCCAGCAGGAAGAAATAGAAAGGAAAATTCCATTTAAAGTAACTTTAGGCAATATGAAATATTTGGGAGTCTACCTGCCAAGACAAACCCAGGAACTCTATGAACACAATTACAAAATACTTTTCACACAAATAGTCAGATCTAAATAATTGGAAAAATACCAGTTACTCACAGATAGGTTGACAAATAAATAAAAATGACAATTCTACCTAAATTAATTTACTTATTCAGTGCCATACCAAATTACCAACAAATTCTTTTATAAGGCTAGCAAAATTAATAACAAAATTCATCTGGAAGAATAAAAAAGTTCCAAAATATTAAGGACATTAATGAAAATAAATGCAAGGGAAGATGGCCTAGCCATACCAGATCTAAAACTGTATTAAAAAGCAGCAATCATCAAAACTATCTGGTACTGGCTAGGAAATGGAGTGATAATAATTAATAGATTCAATTAAAATAATAAAAAAGAATAGTCATTTGGCTACCTCTTATAAAACAAAAGCTAGATCATGGCAGCCTCTTGATGTTTATATGCCCTTAAAAGAGTTGGTGTTCCTGACAGGTAGAAATCAACTCTGATTGGTTAATAATTAACGAAAGAATTAATATTACAGTGAGAGGTGGACCTATTCTAATGAGGGTTTGGGGGACATGCCTTTGATTATCACTCTTACTCTCAGACTAATCCCAGTCTGAAGCAATCTAGACAAAGGATTTATCCCATCCACCCCCCAACTCTGAGTAGAACACAATGGGCCAGAAATCACCTAGACTAGAATCTCTTTACCTTTTGACCAGACCTAAGCTTTCCCAGTTGGGTGGGGTCTGAACAAGATTGAGAAAGTTAAATCCAATCTCATTATCAACCCTGTTCTTCAGAGACTTATTTGATCTCATAGAGAATGAGGAAACAGGGAGGTAAAAAATCCTGAATCTCCCCAATAGGAATTGGTTATTAAAACATAAGAGATAAACAAATAATCATTTTTCTCACAACAATGAGGGATGACAACATATGGAAAGCTGTTGGAAAATGGGGAGTGGGAACAGATGGATGAAGGCCAGAGTAGAGGTGGAATGAAAAAGGAAAGGAAATCAGTTTAAAATGTTCCTATTGGATAGTCTTCTGTCTTTAAGTAAGTCAAGGTTTCAGTATAGATGAGGGAATCAAATTGTTTGTATCACTCCAAATGTCAGATATCAGACCAACAGGTGAAAGTTAGCAGTGACATAGATTTCACATAACCATCCAGTAATAGAACAGATTGCTTCCTAGACAGTGAATTTTCTGAATATTAAATAGTAAAGGTATTTAAAGTAAAAACTAAAAGATCATTTGTCAGAGATGCTATAGAGATGATTCCTCCAGTGAATGGGAGCATGGACCTCTAGGGTGCCTTCCAATTTAAGAGGTTATGATCTGCCCAATAAAATGTGGTGAGGGTAGGGGAGGTAAATGGGATTGGGAGTATAAGGAAGTGAAGAAAAGTTAACACTTTTTAGTGGTTCAGAAATAGAGGACCATGATAGGATATAAGCTTTGGGTTGACACAGGTCTGCTCCCAACTCTATGCTCCCTACGTGACCCAGGGTAATCCATTCCCTTAGCTCTCCATTTGCAGTATCTGTAGCAGGACAACATTACTAGCCTTACCTATGCATTTTATTACTGTTGGTGTTGGTGAGTCATTTCAGTTATGTGAGACTTGGTGACACCATTTGGGGTTTTCTTGACAAAGACACTAAAATGGCTTACTGTTTCCTTCTCCAGTTCATTTTACAGACAAGAAAACTAAAGCAAACAGGATTGAGTGACTTGTCCAGGGTCACACAGTTAGTAAATATCCAAGGTTGAATTTGAACTCAGGAAGATGAATCTTTCTGACTCCAGGCTTGGCACTATCTAGCTGCCCTCTTTACCTGTACCTAATATAAGGCTATTTTGAGCTTTAAATTAGATAATATACCTGAAAATACTTTGAAAAATACAAAGCTATATAAATGTATGTGTTAATAACTAGACTTTTATCTTTCCAAAAGTAAGGATGGAGCATTCTACGGAAGATGAAGAATTTAATCCAACCATCTACATTAGGAACAAAGTGGTTTAAACAGAATTAATGGATAATGGAATGAAGACAAGTGGTAAGGGAGAGGATAATGAAATCCCTGGAGATTTGCCCTGAAGTATTCCTTCTGCTAGCATCACCTAAAAATCTTTCCTGTAGATCTATATTAAAATAATATCACAAGGACTGAGACTAATGAAATTAGTCAATTAATAGGGAACAGCAAGCCATTAAAATGCCTCTTGGATTCACATTCATGAAATCTTAGCAAGGAGCCCCCTCTCCAAACCCAAGCCATTTAAAACAATGAATAACCTCTGGCCTGGGAGGGAGGAAAATGGTGGTTGACAGAGGGAGATGGCTTTTGATCCTTTACATAGTAAAAAGGAGTTTGGCACCTCATGGTTACTTCTTTCCTCAGTGTGAGTTATATTTGTAAGTTCCATGAACTTAGCTGATGCACTTCTTGGCTTCTGATGAAGTAAAGCTGTTACATCAGCAATAAAAATACAGCAAAACTTGGAATCAAAAGGCCTGGGTTCAAATTCCAGGCATGACACTTACTAGCTATATGATCATGGGCAAACAACTTAATCTTTCTGAGTCAGTTTTCTCATCTAGGAAGGAAGGAAGGAAGGAGGGAAAGAAGGAGGGAAGAAAGGAAGGAAGGAGGGAAGGAGGGAGGGAAGGAAGGAAACAAGGATTTAAGTACCTACTATGTGCTCTCCACTGTGCTAAGTACTTTACCAATATTATTTCATTTGATCCTCACAACAGCTTTGTGAGATAGGTATTACCTTAATCCCATCTCATAGTTGAGGAAAATGAGGGAGACAGTGACTTGTCTAGGGTCACACAGCTAGTACCTAAGGCTGGATTTCAATTCAGGTCTTCCTGACTGGGGCCCAGGGCTCTAATCCACTATACCATTTACTTATCTCAAAAATAAGTAAATGGGAATAATTATAGTTGTTGGACCATCTTCCTCAGATTTTCTTTGAGGAAATACATGATAAATGTTTACCTAATTGAGGAAACCATATGAATTTGAGGGAATGCTACTGTCATAAGAAATGATGAAATGATTGGTTTCAAAGAAACCTGAGAAGACTTAATGAACTGATTCATAGTAAAGTGAATAAAACCAGGAGAACAACCTATACAACAATGGTATAAAAATGAACAACTTAAGAAGTCTGACTAATACAATGATGGAACATAACTACAGAGAACCAGTGATGAAGCATTCTACCCACTTCCTCACAGAGAAGTAAACTTGGGATACAATATGAAATGTATATACATTTTTTAACATAGTCAATGCGGGAATTCATTTTACTTGACCATGAACATTTGTTATGAGGATTTTTTATCCTTTTTTATCCCAAAGGAAGGGAGAGGGGTTTTTTAGATTTTTGTTCCTTGGAAAAAATTAAATCTCAAAAGCTGAAAATCCTATATAATAAATGTTCTTATATAAGCGGGAGTTATTATTATTAACCTCTCCAGACCTCATTTTCCTCTTCAGTTAAATGAAATAGATATTGGCACTACCCACTTTTCAAGGTTATTCTGAGGAAAAAACTTCATAAATCTTTAAGAACTACATAAATGTGAATTATTATTGTTTATACAAGGAATGGTAATAATGGCCTTTATTTAGAAGGGGCTATGGTTCACATTGTCAGTCTGCTTCTAAAGGAATATATCCCAACATTCACAAACAGGGTCAGTGTGTGGCAACAATGTGATTTAAGAAGGTTCATTCAGGGCCCAGAGCAGAGGAATTAAAAAAAAGTGGGAATTTTTTGTAAGGTGACAAAATGAGGGTGGAAAACTAGAAATAGAAATTTAAAAGTTCTCAATGCAAAGCAGAGACATTACTGTGATGGATAATGGGCAATACATAATAACAATACCTCTCTGATATTCATTATAGTTATGACAGGGACTGTTCAATAAGGTCATCTCTTAATACTGTACAGAGTATGCTCAGCTGATGCAATCTCCCATGTGGAAGAGACTATGGAACCTTCTTCTAGGCTCGTCTTCCTAATGACATGCAACAAAAGAGCTTTAGAGAGATTTTGGAGCATGAATAGGAATTCTGTAACCGTTTCTGGCCTGTCAACCATCTGGTGAGTGGCAGGCAGCCTGTTTGATTGACTGCAGTGATACAACTGGAACTGAGGGCACCTTCAAAAGGCCTTAGTTTGCCTCACCCTGGTCCTCTCTTTTGTTTGGACCTGTGCTCTTGGTCCAGTTCCTTCAATGACTATTTAATGAGAGCCAAGCTGTAAAGAATCTTGTCCCTTTGAGACCAACATGTGGGCCCATGAATATGGACCATATTTCTTTACCTGCTTTGGCATGTGTTATTTCATCTTAGGTGAAGAAGATTAATTTGGATTTTCCAACCCTGTGGATTTCTAAAGATGAGGAGAAAAAGCCTCCAGGATTCCAGAGTTGAGTCCATGCTACATTTTGAACTGATTCCACAAGGATTAACTTTTAGGAACTAAGCTAGTAGTAGTTAAAATAAGGATTTGTGGACAGTAATGCAACAAGTGGACATGAATTTTGTAAGATCAATGCTTTGCAGAAATTTGGCTAATTTTCAACCCACTCTCTCCAAAAATCTAAGTGGAACAGAGGAGAGAATGCCTCCAAGGTGACAGAAAGAGGGAGAAATGTTTGTACTTCTGTTTTTGCTTTATCTCTAATGGCTTAACAGTGGGGGGAATCATATCCAGAACATCTCTATCTTGTATGTAAGGCCATCCAAGAAAATAGCATTAGAGAAGAGACCCTTAACCCCTCGAGGGTACCCCTGAACCCTAAGAGGTAGATGTACCAGCTGTACTCTTTGATAATTGCTTTCTACTAGACCTGTCTAGTGATTATTTTGATAGTCACAACAGCCTTCTGATGCATGGAAGATATGTATATTTGTCCTAAATCAAACTTTAAAAAAAACAGTTTCTGTTATAGCTGATTAACAACTGAAATTTCATTGCTAAGAATAACACCTTTCTTTCCACAGTTAGATTGCAAATACCCCTGAGGGGGGAACACAGTGACTTAAATTCATGTAAAGATGTGATATCAGACCCTTTCCTGAGAACAGATTTCAATGGCTATTCATGAAGAGCTTGAAAGAGAAAAGAAAGCCAGGAACCACATCAAGGGGGTTACTAAAGTCTTAGGTCAACACTGCATTCCTGACCCCCAAACCTTCCTGCCTCTAACACCCTGTCCTCTCAATGAATGTGTTTCATTACCATAAAGTCATAGGATTTGGAGCTGAAAAGGAACATAGGAATCTCCTAGTCCAACTCTCATTGTGTAAATGGAGAAACTGAGTCTGAGAGGGAAGTGACCTATCTAAGATCACATAGGTAGTAACAGAGCTGCAATTCAAACTCAGACTCTCTGACTTCAAATTCATTATTCTTGCTTGTACACCATGCTGCCTTCCCATTTAATGTCCATGCAACCTTCCTGAGCAGCCTAAAACTACCTCATGAGGCAGGATTAGACCTTGAGTGCCCAGTCCTACTTCTCTGGAGGACATCTGCTAATCTCCAATTTCCTTTTATAAATAAGCCGGCAAACCATCTATGGCCTCCATCTAAAAGACAGCATCTGACAGCAAAGTTCAGGGGGTAATGCTTGCCCATCTGAGAATCTGCCAAGCTTCCATCTTGCCAACCCTAGACTTGAAGTTCCCAATCCCAACTTCTACCTCATTTGCTGCCCCCCTGCAACTTTGCCAGGTCTGTGATCTCCCTCATTTATTCTAGACCCTGCCCCATCTTGTCATTCCATTACCGTCCTCTTTGACTCTGTATACCTTTCCCAGGATCGAATGACCAAGTGAATGTCAAACGTTTATTAAGTATTTACTATAAATCATTTATTATGATAACATCTAGTACTTGTATAAATACAGAATAGAGATAGGACCTGCCCTCAAAAAGCTTACATTCTAGTGAGAGAGATCCTCAGTGGAAGAGAATTTTCTCACTAGGAATCTCCTTATGCTAGTGAAACTATAGGGTCATTGGCTATCTCTATCTAGCACATCTAGCACAGAGACTTTCAAATAGCAGGACGTGGTCGCTTGCTCATTGAATGAACGCTTCATACACCTTGAATTAAGAGAAAATGTAACTGGTTCACCTGCTGACTTACTTCTCCCCAGCTGGTACCTCCTCCCAGCTAGCTCCAAACCGTTTTGCTACCAACAAGGTCCAAGAAGGGACCAGAGGGCTCGAGCTACATTGTGTGTTGGCTAAGGAGAGGGTTTAATTGAGGAAAAGATAAGAAAGAGAACAAAGAAAAGGAATGGGGATACCAAAGACAAACTGTCTCCTTTACAACTTTGTGTGCACTGGCACTACTTGTAATATCCAGACTAATCCTGATGAAGATCATGCCTGAAGACACAAATTCAGAATTTAATCTTCTACTTCTAAATCCCTTTTCTCCTGCTGGCTCTTCTCATGGATTAATACAAGCCCTTGAGCTCAATTCTCAATCCCCAGGGACTTTATCCCCAAGTCCAGGTTTCTGGCATTCTGCTCCCTCCATTTCCTAAGCACATTGTTCCAAAACAGAAAGAAGACTGGTGGATGACCCCTGCTCAAAACAGATAACACATTAGGCATCATTATAGCAAAATAGGTTTTAGAAGAGATTTTAATACTCCCATCTGCTCTCACCATTAGAACAATCACATTGAATTCACAGAACATTGACAGGCCTAGCATGCCTCTTGTTCCGTCATTCTTTCATTAGTGCCTAGATAGCTGAGGGGAGGAGAGAATTGAGGGGTGGGCATAGAAGGAGGAAGGGTAGGAAATCATCTGGAAAACTAGATAATTCATGAATTAGAAAACATAGCTACTTACCTCCCGCATCAGCCACTCTTGGGGGTCTTTCTGAATGGAGGGAATTATTCTTCTCTCATTTCCTATGCCCAAAAGACTCCTCTTTCTCAGCTAAGAAGAAAAGAAACAAACCAGCCTGGAATTTGGTGGAAAGACCATTCAAGTCAGATCCCTAATGAGCATCAGGACCCAGATGAAAGGTACCTCTTTAAGAATCAGAGAGGTAACCTAAGATAGCAGGCAGATTTCTAGACTTGCAATCCAGGAGACCTCCAACCCTCCATCAGATATTTACTAGCTGTGTGACTTTAAGCAACTTGCTTAACTTCTCTGAGGTCCAGGAAATGGAAATAGGCATACCTGTAGTACTTTGCTCATAAAGTTATTGCAAGGTTCAAATGAGATAGTATATGGATACTATTTCTTGAACCTTAAATTGATATCAAAATGTCAATTATTATTATCATCATCATTATTCTTTTCAGCAGCAGCAGCAAAGGTAATACCTTTAGAGTAAGGCTATTGGAGAAGTTAATTAATTCCTTTTTTCCTCTAATTTGTGCTACAAGCTTATCAAGTTGCTGCTGTCTGCTAGAAATCTGAGTAATAACTCCCTTGGATTCTGAAAACTTGAAACTGCCTCCTCCTCCTCATTCTTCTTCCATCTCTGTATTTCTCATAACTAATTCTGCAATTTATTTGTATAAAATCTCTGTTTAAGCCTTGAAATGGGCTTTATTGGAAGAGGAGTTGAGGAGGGCTCCATGGTGATAGCAAGAGAAGAAGAGGATAGATTAAATCTGGGAGAGAAACCTAATTGGTTTCATTTTCTCTCCCAGCAAGCCCTGGTTTAATAACTAACATTATGTAGTACCTTAAAGTTTTGAAAGCACTTTTTTTTTCAAATTTTTTATTTATTTGTTTTTAGTTTTCAACATTCATTTCCACAAGATTTTGAGTTACAATTTTTTTCTCTCCCCATCTTTTCTCTATCCCCACCCCAAAATAGCAAGCCTACTGAATACCACTTCCCCCAGTCTGTTCTCTCTTATATCCTCTCCCTTCACCCCTGTAACTTTCTAGTAGGGCAAGATGGGTTTCTATACCCCAGTACCTGTATATCTTATTACCCAGTTACACGTAAAAAAAACAATTTTTAAACATTTGTTTTTAAAACTTTGAGTTTCAGATTTTTTTCCCTTCTTCCCTCCTCACTCATCCCCACTGGGAAGATAAGCAATTCAACATAGATTGTACATATGTAGTTACCCAAATCATTTCCATAGTAGTTATATTGTGAGACTAACTATATTTCCCTCCCTCCTATCCCGTCCCTCACTTATTCTATTTTCTCCTTTGTCCCTATCCATTTTAAAAAATGTCTTATTCTAACTACCCTCTCCCCCAATCTGCCCTCCCTTCTATCCTCTCCCCTCTTATCCCCTACCCCCCTATTATCCTGTAGGGTAAGATACCCAATTGAGTGTGTATGTTATTCCCTCCTTAGGCCAAATTGAATGAGAGTAAGGTTGACCCATTTCCTTTCACCTTCCTGCTCTTCTATTCCATTGTAACAGTTTTCTCTTGCCCCTTTATATGAGAAAATTTACCCTATTCTATGTCTCCCTTTCTCCTCCCAATAAATTCCTCTCTCACCTCTAAATTTTATTTTTTAGATATCCTCCCTTCATATTCAACTTATCCTGTGCCCTCTATTTATACATGAACATACAAATGCCCACACTCACATATATATTTATATACACATATATCCTCCTATACATACATATATATGTATACATATATGTACACATACATGTATATGTATACATATATATACATACATATTCTCTTCAACTATCCTCATACTGAGAAAAGTCTTATGAGTTACAGTTATCATTTTTCCATGTAGGAATATAAATAGTTCAGCTTTAATAAGTTCCTTATGATTTCTTTTTCCTGTTCACCTTCTCATGCTTCTCTTGCTTCTTATATTTGAAAGTCAAATTTTCTGTTCAGCTCAGGTTTTTTCATCAAGAATGCTTGAAAGTTGGGGCAGCTAGGTAGTGCAGTGAATAAAGCACCAGCCCTGTAGTCAGGAGGACCTGAGTTCAAATTTGGCCTCAGACACAACACAAAAAACTAGCTGTGTGACCTTGGGCAAGTCACTTAACCCCAACTGCCCTGCCCTCCCCCCTCCAAAAAGCAAAAAAAGAAGAAGAAGAATGCTTGAAAGTCCTCTATTTCACTGAATGACCATATTTTCCCCTTTAGCATTATACTCAGTTTTGCTGGATAAGTGATTCTTGGTTTTAGTCCTAGCTCCTTTGACCTCCAGAATATCATATTCCAAGCCCTTCAATCCCTTAATGTAGAAACTGCTAGGTCTTGTGTTATCCTAATTGTGTTTCCACAACACTCAAATTGTTTCTTCCTGACTGCTTGCAGTATTTTCTCTTTGACCTGGGAATTCTGGAATTTGGCTATAATATTCCTAGGAGTGTTCTTTTTGGGATCTTTTCCAAGAAATGATCAGTGAATTCTTTCGATTTCTATTTTGCTCTCTGGTTCTAGAATATCAAGGCAATTTTGCTTGATAATTTCTTGAAAGATGGTGTCTAGACTCTTTTTTTGATCATGGCTTCCAGGTAGACCAATAATTTTTAAATTATCTTTCCTGGATCTATTTTCCAGGTCAGTGGTTTTTCCAGTGATATTTCACATTGCCTTCTATTTTTTCATTTGTTTGGATCTGTTTTATAGTATCTTGATTTCTCATTAAGTCATTAGCTTCCAATTGCTCCAGTCTAATTTTGAAAGAGTTATTCTCTTCAGTGAGTTTTTGAAATTCCTTTTCCATCTGGCAAATTCGGCTTTTTAAAGCATTCTTCTCATTGGCTTTTTGGACCTCTTTTGCCAGTTGAGTTAGTCTGTTTTTTAAGGTGTTATTTTCTTCAGTGTATTTTTGGGTCTCCTTTAGCAGGCCATTGACTCTCTTTTCATGATTTTCTTGCATCATTCTCATTTCTCTTCCCAATTTTTCCTCCACTTCTCTTACTTGATTTTCAAAATCCTTCTTGAGCGCCTCCATGGCCTGTAACCAATTCATATTTTTCTTGGAGGCTTTTGATGCAAGAGTTCTAACTTTGCTGTCTTCCTCCCTCTCCATGCCTTGATCCTTTTTTGTCCCTCTAAAAGGATTCTATCGTCTGTTTGTGCTTCTGTTGCTTGGTCATCTTGGCAGCCAATGACTTGACTTTTGAGCTCTTTGCCACAGGAGAACTCTGCTTCCAGAACGGAGAAAGCTATGTCCCAAATCACTGAGGTTTTTCTAGCTGCTGGAGCTATTAGATGGGCACCTTCTCTACAGCCCCCACATGCTCTGGCTCACTGGTAACACACCCCAGCAGACTACAATCTGGATCCAAGCAGATCCAAGCAAGAGCAATTACCCTTTGAATGATTGCTTGTTCCCTTACAATCTACATCCCAGGAGCACCAGAAGCAGCCACACAGCAGCGGCTGCAGCCACCACACCTTCTCTGCTTCTACTCCAGGGGCAGCAGCAGGACTGTGCTTCCCCTGTTGCCAACAAAATTCCACACTGACCTTTTACTTTGTCTTTGGCATTTGTGCATTGAAAAGTCTGGAGACCACTACAGCTGCTGGTGATTTACTCTCGTGAAATCTGCTCCAGCCACTGCTGGTCAGGACTGCCCTGGGGCTAAAACCTAGGTCAGTTGGGACTGTGCTCTGCTCCCAGCACACTGTGATGAACCCTTTCTGCTGGCCTGCTGGGCTTCCTTCAGTGGGATATTTGTTCCTCTCTGTCACTTTGTAGGTTCTGTAGCTCTAAAGTTTGCTTAGAGTCATTTTTTACATGTATTGGAGGAGGTGGAGGCCAGAGCCTCACAGAAGTCCTGTTTCTAATCTTCCAGCTTGGCTCCACCCCTCAAAGCACTTTTACAAATATCTCATTTTACCTTCACAACAACTCTGGGAGATAGGTACTATTATCCTTCCCACTCTTCAAATGAGGAAACTGAAGAGGACAGAGGTTAAATAATTTGTACAGGGTGAGTCACACAGCTAGCGAGTATCTGAGGTTGGATTTGAACTCAAGTCTTTCAGATTTCTTGTCCCACACTCTTTCCATTGAGTCCCCTGGATGTGGTTTATTATAAGAATAACCCTAACCTCTAAGGATGCCATGATATAATTTTGCAGGCCTGATGCCATAGGTCAACTTATTCTCCCCCTCTAAGTCCTTCTTCAGGGCCATATCTTCCCAAATAAAACTAAGAAAGAGGTCAGAAACCCAAGATTCAGATATGCTGTACATAATAGAATCTTTCCTTGTAGCTGATCATCACAACTCTCACCTTGCTAGTATTTGCTACATGGGGAAAACTATAACCCAGTCAACTCCCTTCCCTTATATATAATCTCTCTCAATTAAGTCCTGAAGGTATACCTGGCATCCCATGGCTCTGAACCTGTCCTACAGTTACAGAGCCTTTCCTGTAATCTCTGAACAGCCTCCCAACACAGCCTCTCTCCTCAGTCATACAGTAGGATCAGGACTCTCAATCTTACTCCAGTATACAACCAGGAAATTTTCCTATCTAGACTTCCTTAATCACCACTTCCAGGTTAGTCTCTTAAACTCCAAATTACCAATACCAACCCTGAGACTATTTGTTGATCCTTTTAAACATAAACTTAATGTAGTGTCCCCTTAGAGAGCACAGATGCTTTCCCTCCTTCTTTCAGACTCCATCATCCTGACCTCCAGATAGAGAACACATCGCTTTTTTTTCTCCATTTGCCTCATTTCCTCTTAGCCTCTTTTGGTGACCCCTTTGCTCATAGAGTCTCATGACTGATATGGGGCCCCTCTAAGGTCATGTGGCCCCCACGAAATGGGCCTTAGCCAAAACTCTGAGCTTGTTCTTTTTCATTCTAGGTGAAGGGAGTGAAGCCTCTTCAACCCTTTGAGTTCAAATGGAGAGGAGGACACCTTGGCATCTCAGCATTCCAGAGTATCAAGGGCTCCTCAGTGTTCCAAGCATTCCAAGGTAGGTTTTGCAGCCAGCCCAGTATTGCTGTCCCAAGAAGCAAGGATTAATCTTTTAACTCAGGCCAGAGAAAGCTAAGATGGAGATTTATCCAATAGCCACACCACATCTAGACATAAACTTTATGGGATTAGTACTGATGTGGATCCCTAAGGGTTAAAAATAATATTAAGGGTTGCTTTTGCAGTATTTTGTGAAGCCCCTAGTTTATTCTCTAACCTGAAAACACCCTAAAAGTTTCTTCCCTTATCTTGGAATGCCATAAAACTTCCCCCTTATCCTGGACCATAAAATTCCATGTCTCCCCCCATCCTGGGTCATAAAATTTCCTCTCTCTCCCTTATCACCCATCTTCCTCATCCTGCCCCTAAATCTCCAACCCCCATTAGAAACACTAAAAATTACATTATCATCTTACAGGCTCTATAGCTTTCAGTCTATGTAAGTCTGGTCCTGTTCCTATATCAGAGCCTTTGTTCAGGTCCTTGCTAAATCTCAGATCTGTATGCTTCTGTGTCAATAAAGTTCCCGTTGGCTAAAGAGAAGGTCTAAGTGAATTCTTTCAAATCTGAACCAACTTTTCCAACTCTGACCTCAACAGTACTATGAAGGAACTTAGCTCATTTTGAGCCTACTACCAATGGAGACTGAAAGATACAGGGGGAAATAAGCTACCAAAATGCTTGTATGTTTGTCCTTGCTATATCTTTGAAGTACATTAAAAGCTAAATATGAATATATAAAAGAATACCATAGGATCATAATATGCTAAGAGCATATGACTTAGAACTTTTAGGTACTGTAGAAAGTATCTCATCCAAGCCCCTCATTTTACAGAGGAAGACAATGAGGACCAGACAGTTTAGGTGACTTTTTCTCTCTAACACCTGGGTATGAGCCAGTCAATGTTGTCTGCTTATGTTGGGCAATTCCCCAGTCTCATCAATAAGAAGACTCCTTGGATAGGACTAGATTGATTTCTATCCCAAAAATCTATTTCCCTTTTATTTTTTCACTTCCTCCCTACCACTCAGCCTCAAACATAGAATCCCCTGGGCAAGGCAGCCTTACAAATAAGAAGAGGCAGCTGCCCATGTAGTGTGATTTAAGAAGGGGATGTTTCTCCCCAAAGCCTACCTGTTCTGCTAATGCATAAGATTCCATTAATCTAAGACAGATTCCTCCATTCCACAGTGAACGAAGAGGCTTAAATTGCATATATATATTCCCTCAGAAGATGGAACACAGTGACCTACATTCACAATCAAGTGTTAAAGAATGAAATCCACATATTTCCTGATAGCAGATTTTGATTGAAGAGGAGGCACAGAGCACATTTAGGGACTGGATGCCTCCGAGAGTCAAGGCAATGGATCACAGGAATAGGGAAAGAATCTGGCACCAAAGACAAACTTTGCCAAGCTTATAATTTTACCAAGGGCAGATGCCCTGTCCCCAAAACCTCCTAAGTCTAGAAATTTAACTCTAAATTTTTCTTTTGTTGAGTGCAAAGAATA
This sequence comes from Petaurus breviceps papuanus, assembly GCF_028583685.1. Lineage (NCBI taxonomy): Eukaryota > Metazoa > Chordata > Mammalia > Diprotodontia > Petauridae > Petaurus > Petaurus breviceps. The sequence continues at coordinate 4,606,908 of NW_027185612.1, read as the reverse complement.
GAAGCTTCTTCTACCCAAGTTTCCAAGTAGGTAACAGATAAGTTCTTTTACCAAGATAAAAGACAGGAACAAAAGGGCATTAGAAAGAGGCGACTAGGTGGCACAGTGAATAGAGCACCGGCCCTGGAGTCAGGAGGACCTGAGTTCAAATCCGGCCTCAGACACTTAACTCAAAAAAACTAGCTGTATGTCCTTGGGCAAGTCATTTAACCCCAACTGCCCTCCAAAAAAAAAGAAAGAAGGGTTGCAAGCCTTAGAGATGTTAGGGAAATTAAAGCAATAAGTCTTCTCTTCTTGTCTATCCCATGTGATGTTGTGGGCTTGTTTGTCCTTCATTCTTGAAGAAGACCATGACATCAGGGAGATGATGACATGACATGAAGGTAGATTGGATTAAAAAGGGCTGTTTGAAGTCACGAGCCTCACTTTCTCCTGCTGGGTTCAATGGTAAGATATAGATCAAGACAACTGGAGATGGCCCTAGACGCAATAGGAGATCTTGGCCTTTTTAAGCTAAGGTCTTTAACAGAGCTCTGTTTGACTGAGGCAATGCCCATTCAGTGATTAAGGCTAGGTAAGAAATGAGGCAGGAATGGTTTCTTTTACCTAGTCCAAAAAAAAAAAATCAATCTAGTGGGGGAAGGCCCTCAGGGTTTCTGGCCAAAACAGAAACCATTGGTATTTATATTCACTCTGAGCCAATCAGGGCCCAAACAATGACCAAGTGGGGCTTGGTCTGGGATCTACTGTTGGCTAATCAGAGTGATTCTTAAGGGCATGATCCTTAAGAAAAAATTCCAGCCCATAAACCCCAAGATATCTTGTCAGGTTTCAGTGATCAAAATTTACATTCCTTTGGGCAGAGTACCCATAACCAAGGGTATGATACCCTATGTGGACAGAGGAGAAGGAAGGAAGGAAGGAAGGAAGGAAGGAAGGAAGGAA